>NW_028301558.1:932500-1232500 GCF_042242905.1 Orbicella faveolata | reverse complement strand
CTGATGGCCGTGGTTTCCAGAGAAATAGACACAGGTAAAACGATCGCACGCTCAGTTTCGAGCTTTTAGGCCGTAATATAGCCCCACTTCATTTTAAGACTGAAAGAGTAGCCGAGACCGCCTTGCGCACATCCCGATCTTGAGCAACCTTGGCTCGATTTCCTTTCGATTTGCTATATTTCGGCATAAAAGCTCGAAACCGAGGAAAGATCGTTTTACCTGTGTCCATTTCTCTGCAAATTAAACCAAGGCCATCAAGAGTTAATTTAGAGTCCCTGGGTTTAAAAAATATCCTTCAAGTTTCGGGAAATCGAGCCTAAGTTGGTCAAACTGACGACGCGCGTAAGGCGATCTCGGCTACTCTTTCAGTCTTAAATAAAGTGAGGCTTTATGTCGGGCTAAAAGCTCGAAACCGAGCATGCGATCCTTTTGCCTGTGTCCATTTCTCTGCTAACCAAGGCCATCAGGACTTAGTTTAGAGTCCCTGGGACTAGAAAATATCCCCCAATTTCCGGAAAAACGAGCCAAAGTTGGTCAAGATCACGACGCGCATAAGGCGGTCTGGGCAACTCCTTAAGTCTTAAAATAAAGTGGGGCTATATTTCGGCCGTAAAGCTCAAAACCGAGCGTGCCATCGTTTTACCTGTGTCCATTTCTCTGCAAACCAAGGCTATCAGGAGTTAGTTTACAGTCCCCGGGACTGGGAGATATTTTCCAAACTAACTCCTGATGGCCTTGGTTTGCAGAGAAATGGACACAGGTAAAATGCTCGCACGCTCGGTTTCAAGCTTTTAGGCCGAAATATAGCCCAACTTTATTTTAAGACTGAAAGAATAGGCGAGACTGCTTTGCGCGCATCGTGATCTTGACCAACTTTGGCTTAATTTCCAGGAACTTGGGGGATATGTTCCAGTCCCGGGGACTCTAAGCTAACTCCTGATGGCCTTGGTTTGAAGAGAAATGAACACAGGTAAGAGTATCGGGGGCTCGAATTCGAGCATTTAGGCCAAAATATAGGCCAACTTCATTTTAAGCCTGAAAGAGTAGCCGAGACCGCCTTATGTGCATCGTGATCTTGACCAACTTTGGCTTGATTTTCCGGAACTTAGGGAATATTTTCCAGTCCCGGGTATTCTAAACTAACTCCTGATGGCCTTGCTTTGCAGAGAAATGAACACAGGTAAAACGATCGCACGCTCGGTTTTAAGATTTTAGGTGGAAGTATAGCACAAGTTCATTTTAAGACTGAAAGAGTAGCCTAGACCGCCTTACGATCATTGTGATCTTGACCAACTTTGGCTCGATTTCCCGGAACTTCGGGGATATTTTCCAATCCCGGGAACTCTAAACCAACTCCTGATGGCCTTGGTTTCCAGAGTACTGGACACAGGTAAATTAATCGCACGCTTGGTTTCGAGCTTGTAGGCCAAAATATAGCCCCACTTAATTTTAAGACTGAAAGAGTAGCTGAGACCGCCTTACGCGCATCGTGATCTTGACCAACTTCGGCTCGATTTCCCGGAACTTGGGGATTATTTTCCAGTCCCAGGAACTCTAAACTAACTCCTGATGGCCTTAGTTTGCAGAGAAATGGACACAGGGAAAACCATCGCACGCTCGGTTTCAAAGCTTAAGCCGAAATATAGCCCCACTTCATTTTTAGACTAAAACAGTAGCCAAGACCGCCTTGTGCGCATCGTGATCTTGACCAAATTTGGCTGGATTTCCCGTAAATTGGGGGTTATTTTCCAGTTTCGGGGACTCTAATTTTTTGATGGCCTTGGTTTACTGAGAAATGGACACATGTAAGACAATCGCACGCTCGGTTTCGAGTTTTTAGGCCGAAATATAGCCCCAAGAGTAGCCGAGACCGCCTTGCGCACATCGCGATCTTAAGCAACATCTGCTCGATTTCCTTTCGATTTGCTATATTTCGGCCTAAAAGCTCAAAACTGAGCAAAGATCGTTTTACCTGTGTCCATTTGTCTGCAAACCAAGGTCATCAAGAGTTAGTTTAGAGTCTCTGGGTTTAAAAAATATCCCCCAAGTTTCGGGAAATCGAGCCAAAGCTGGTCAAAATTACGATACGCTTAAGGCGATCTAAGCTACTCTTTCAGTCTTAAAATGAAATGAGGCTATATTTCGGCCTAAAAGCTCGAAACCGAGCGTGCGATCGTTTTACCTGTGTCCATTTCTCTGCAAACCAAGACCATCAGGAGTTAGTTTAGAGTCCCCGGGACTGGAATAGATCTCCGAAGTTCCGGGAAATCGAGTCAAAGTTGGTCAAGATCACGATGCGCTTTAGGCGGTCTCGGCTACTGTTTGAGGCTTAAAAGGAAGTGGGGCTATATTTGGGCCTTGAAGCTCGAAACCGAGCGTTCAAATTTTTTTCTGGTCATTTCACCGGAAACCAAGGCCACATCGATTTAGTTCAGGGTCCCTGGGAGTGGAGAATATCCTCCAAGTTACTGGAACTCCACCCAAAGTTGGTCAAAATTACGCTTTGCATAATCGGTTTGGGCTGCTTTTTAGTCTTAAAATGTAATGGGGCTATATTTCGGCTTAAAAGCTCGAAACCGAGCGTTAAATTATTTTTATTTCTGTCCACTTCAACGAAAACCATGGCCGTCACGAGTTAGTTTAGAGTTCCTGGGACTGGAAAATATCACCCAAGTTGATGGAAATCGGCCCAAAATTGGTAAAAATCACGCTGCGCGTAAGGCGGTTTTGGCTACTTTTTCAGTCTTTAAATGAAGTGGGGCTTTATTTCGGCCTAGAAGCTCGAAGTCGAGCCTTCAAATATTTTTCCTTTTTTCTTTTTACCGAAAACCAAGGCAATCACGAGTTAGTTTAGAGTCCCCGGGACTGAAAAATATCCCCCAACTTGCTCGAAATCGAGCCAAAGTTGGGCAAAATCACGTTGCACGTAAGGCGGTGTCGGGTACTTTTTCAGTCTTAAAATGAAGTGGGCTATATTTTGTCCTAGAAGCTTGAAACCGAGCGTTTAATTAGTTTTCCTTTGTCCATTTCACTAAAAACCAAGGCCATTACGAGTTAGCTTAGGGTCTCTGGGACTGAAAAATATCCCCCAAGCTGCTGGAAATGGACCCAAAGTTGGTTAAAATCACGCTGCGCGTAAAGCGGTCCTGGCTACTGTTTCAGTCTTAAAATAAAGTGGGGCTATATTTCCGCCTAGACGCTCGAAAGCGAGCGTGCCATCGTTTTACCTCTCTCCATTTCACCGAAAACCAAGGCCATCACGGGTTAGTTTAGAGTCCGCAGGACGGGAAAATATCCCTAAGATGCTGGAAATCGACTCAAAGTTGGTCAAAATCACGCTACGCGTAAGGCGGTCTGGGCTACTTTTTAAGTCTGAAAATAAAGTGGGGCTATATTTCGGGACTAGAAGCTCGAAACCGAGCGTGGAACTGTTTTTGCGTTATGTTTGGCAAAATGCACCAAACTTGGAAAAATGCGCCACACTTGGAAAACTGCGCCACGCTTCCAAAATTGTGCCACGCTTGGAAAAATGTGGCACACTTAAAAAAATGCGGTTCAGTTGCTAAAATGCGGCAACCTTGGAAAAATGCTCTACACTTGGAAAAATATGCCACACTTGGAAAAAAGCGCCACACTTGGAAAACTGCGCCACACTTAGAAAAATGCGCCACACTTGAAAAAATGTGCCACACTTGGAAAACTGGGCAACACTTGAAAAAATGCGGCACAGTTGGAAAAATGCGCCACACTTGGAAAACTGCGCCACACTTAGAAAAATGCGCAACCCTTTAAAAAAATGTGCCACACTTGGAAAACTGGGCAATACTTGTAAACAAATGCAAAACAGTTGGTAATACGTGCAGCACTTGGAAAATTGCTCAACGTTTGTTAAAATGCACCACACTTGGAAAAATGCGCCACGCTTGGAAAATTGCGCAATTTTTGGAAAAATGCGCGACAATTGGAAAACTGCGCAATTTTTGGAAAAATGCGCCAGACTTGGAAAAATGTGCGACACTTAGAAAAATGGGCAACACTCGGAAAAATGTGCCACACTTGAAAAAATGCGACACAGTTGGTAAAATGAAGCAACCTTGGAAAAATGCGCTAGACTTAGAAAAATGTGCCCAACTTGAAAAAACGCAGCACACTTGGAAAACTACGCCACACTTAGAAAAATGCGCTAAAGTTGCCATAATGTGCCAAACTTGGAAAGTTGAGTAACACTTGGAAACATGTGCTACACTTCAAAAAACGCGGCAAAGTTGTCAAAATGCGCAACCTTAAAAAAAAAATTGGCCACACTTGGCAAAATGCGCCGCACTTGCAAAAATGCCACCAAGCAATTAAAGTACATCAAGCAAGTTAAGTACACCAAGCGAGTAAAGTACACCAAGCAATTAAAGTACATGAAGTAAGTAAAGTGCATCAAGCAAGTAAGGTACATCAGGCAAGTAAAGTACACCAAGCAAGTAAAGGACACCAAGCAAGTCAAGTACATCAAGCAAGTAAAGTACACCAAGCAAGAAAAGTATACCAAGCAAGTAAAGTATATCAAGCAAGTAAAGTACACCAAGCAAGTAAAGTACATGAAGTAAGTAAAGTGCATCAAACAAGTAAAGGACACCAAGCAAGTGAGGTACATCAGGCAAGTAAAGTACATCAAGCAAGTAAAGTACATCAAGCAAGTAAAGTACACCAAGCAAGTAAAGTACATCAAGCAAGTAAAGTACACCAAGAAAGTAAAGGACACCAAGCAAGTAAAGGACACCAAGCAAGTAAAGTATATCAAGCAAGTAAAGTAAATCAAGAAAGTAAAGGTCACCAAGCAAGCAGAGTAGATCAAGCGAGTTAAGTATACGAAGTAAGTAAAGTACAGGAAGCTGGTACAGTAACTGGGGACATAATATGTTGCTGTACACCAAGTACTCACTATTACATGTAACTATACGCGGATGCATATATGGTATTCTGCCATGAAGTATATACCATTGCTGGGGATGTTTTGGGCTTGCTGAGATGACCGCAGTCCCCTGGGAGGTCGTTAGCGATGACCAGTAGTCCCGTCCAATCATTATGACTAGAGTGTCGCCGAGAGCGGGCTACGTGCAGCGCGATTTTGACCAACTTTGGGTCGATTTCCAGGAACTTGGGCGATACTTTTTCAGCCCTAGGGACTCTAAACTAATTCAAGAAGACTTTGATACTAGTATAGTAAACGGCGGTACTAGGACATTATGCAAAAAAGCGGCCTTCTTACTTCCCTAGAAACCAGAAAATACCTTCGCCGGGCCTCAACTCGAAAAATGCATTTTCAGGCCTCTAAGAGTATGTTCCGTCCTAAGCCCTCTCATGAGGAAATTTCATGTCTCCCAACCCTCTAGAAATCAAACAATTCTTCTGCTAGAAACACTGTGCGGAATCGGCTCATTACCAAAAAATACTCTTGCCACCCCTCTAGAAATCATAAAAATCGATAAAATTGATAACCATTATCTGAATATTGTCAAATATGTTCCACTGTCAGCCAAGTCATATATCCAACTTCCTAAAGAGTTGAGAAACCCAACAAAACGCCTGATCAATGTGAAAAATAAGGACAATCGGAATGTTTCAGATGGTGTCATATCAGGTATTTGAATCCACAAGAGATTCATCCGGAGAGAATCAAGAAATCAGACAGATCACTTATTAATAAGTTAGATTATTCTAGTGTTGAATTTCCGGTTAAAGTCACTACTTTCAATAAAATTGAGAAACAGAACAGTATCAGAATAAATGTTTTCGGTTATGAAAATAAACAAGCATATCCAATGTATGTTTCCAAAGAACGATTTGATGATCATTTGAATCTTCTATTAATAACCAATGAGGACAAACAACACTATTTGTTGATCAAAGACTTTGATAGATTCATGTACAATCAAACCAAACATGAGCATAGAAAACACTCTTGTATGTACTGTCTACAGTGTTTGTCATCTGAAGATCTTCTTAGTAAACACAAGACTGAGTGTATTGTTATTAACGGTGAACAAGCAATAAAAATGCCTGAGAAGGGTGAGAAAATTAAGTTTCAAAATCACAGCCCACAGTTACAAGCACCATTTGTGATTTATGCTGATTTCGAAGCAGTTACAGAAAAAGTAGATTCTTGTAAACCAAATGATAATGATTCATATACTGAAGCTTATCAAAAACATACTGATTGTGGATTCAGTTATAAAGTCGTCTGCTGTTCTGATGATAAGTATTCCAAACCAGCTCAAATTTACCGAGGTGAAAATGCGGTTTGCAAATTCATGGAAAAAATAATAGATGAAGTGAAATACTGCAGAAATACTATCAAATACAAGTTCAATAAACCAATCAAGATGACTCCTGCTGACGAAGAGACTTTCAAACAAGCAACAGAGTGCCATATTTGTGGCAAGAAGTATAACAACAAGGACAAAAGAGTCAGAGATCATTGTCACGTGACAGGTAAATACAGAGGGTCTGCTCATGAAGCTTGCAACCTCAATTTTCAACTAACAGATAAGATACCAGTCATATTTCATAATCTTAGAGGTTATGACAGCCATTTTATAACGCAGCAGATTGGTCAAATAGCTAAGAATAACACCTATACCAATAAGAAAGGTGAGGAGCAAGAAATGAAGATTAATTGCATTCCGAATAGTATGGAGAAATATATGGCATTCATGTTAGGCCACAATTTGGTATTTATTGATAGTTTCCAGTTCATGAGTTTGGATAAACTAGTCGATAATCTGCCCAAGGAATCATTAAAATACACATCTGAAGTTTTCCAAGGAAAAGCACTTGAATTGATGTCAAAGAAAGGTGTTTATCCATACGACTATATGGACTCATTTGAAAAGTTCAATGAAACCAAGCTACCAACAAAAGATTAATTCTACAGTATTCTAAATGATGAACATATCTCTGATGATGACTATAAACATGCCAAGCGTGTTTGGAAAGGATTTGAGATCAAGAATATGGGTGAGTATCATGATCTATATTTGATGTCAGATATTCTGTTACTCGCTGATGTATTTGAAGATTTCAGGAAACCATGCCTTGAATACTATAAGCTCGATCCAGCTCATTATTTCACGAGTCCAGGTTTATCTCGGGATGCCATGCTTAAGATGACAAATATTGAACTTGAATTAATGAGTGATATTGATATGTTTCAATTTATTGAGAAGGGTATGCGTGGAGGAACAAGCTATATCGCCAACAGATTTGGTGGGGCTAATAACAAGTACATGAAATCATATGACAAGACCAAACCGTCAAAGTACATCACTTATCTTGATGCTAATAACCTATATGGTTGGGCTATGAGTCAGTATCTTCTAATTGGTAAATTCAGATGGATGACAGACAAACAGGCCAATAAAGTAGATCTCAGTAAATACACAGATGATGGCAAAACAGGATTGATTTTATAAGTGGAACTGGTATACCCTCATGAATTGCATGATCTACACAATGATTTTCTTCTTGCTCCTGAACAGGTAAAAGTCACCGAAAATATGCTTTCAGAATATTGCCGGCAAATAAAAGACAAATTTAATATCTCAATAGGGCAGGTTCATAAATTGATCCCCACATTAAGCAACAAACAAAAATATGTTCTCCACTATAGGAATCTACAATTGTATCTCTCCTTGGGATTGAAGCTGACCAAAATCCATCGTGTTTTAAAATTCAATCAATCACCCTGGTTGAAGAGCTACATTGATTTCAACTCACAGAAAACAACTAATGCTAAAAACTCGTTTGAAAAAGACTTCTTCAAACCGATGAATAATGCAGTGTTTGGTAAGACAGTGGAGAATGTTCGTAAGTGAGTTGATGTGAAGCTTGTTACTTGTTAAGCCAACTTATGTTTCATCCAAAACTTTCGATAAAAATTTAGTAGCTAGACTGTTCGCAGTCCCTATTTTCCCGTAAGATCGTAGATGTCGATCGTTGAGTTTGACGGGCCGCCATCTTGGTCTCTTGACGCGAGCGAAACTGGGGAGAGTACAAAATGCCCGTGGGTAGGGGTGGTGGAGGGCACGGCGGGAGGGAAAAAATAGGGAGACTGTAACAGCTTCAATGTGTCTCGTGTTCAAGGGGCGCGGCCGAATTTTGGCGCCTCTGTGAATTTCGAAACATTTTGAACGTTTACTAAGTTGAGTCGAATGAATGCGGGACAGAAGAACTCTTCTCTGACTCCAAAAAAAGCGGCAAAGCCCGCAGAGAATTCCAATTATTCAGATGCGTGCCGTCTTTGCGGCGTTAATTGTAAAATTTCAGTGGGTGAGTTCGGGGGAAAGAAGAGTACATTTCGACCGAAAATTTATTAAAGATCCCTCAAAGGGTTGGAGTTGACAAAATTCCCTTGCGAGATCTTTTGAAAATACATCTTGATGTTGAAGTCAACAAGATGAGAAATCTCTCGTGTTTGCGCGAAGTGCGCATTAAAGATTCGCAATGCAAGTACCTTGATCGAGTTCATCAGGACAGCTCTTAATCGCGAAAACACCGACGCGGAAAGTCAAGGTGAACAGCGTTTGAAAAGAATGAACATCGTTTCACCGCAATGAAACATCAAAAAACCTCAGAAACCTGATCTGCTCCTTAATGATGCTTCGTAGCGGCACAATTACAAGGCAGAAAGGTCTGCCTGAAGAACAACCAACGGAGCTTTCAGCCATTTCCTTCGCCAAAACGAAACTTTGATACTAGTATATTCGAAACTCTTGCCAAAACCAGTTGAAAGAACCGCCAAAACATCTTTTCCTTTCGAGTAAACGAGAAACAGCCTCCTTTTGCTCGCACTTTAACACCAATCCTCCAAGACAAGAAGCAGACAGACGATCAAAATCAAAACATTCTCCAGCAAATTCTCTTGAAACTGACGCCATTTTGGCCTGAGCCGCGAAGTGATGAATGTCACTTTCTGTTTAGACTACGAGTAGTCCCTCTTTCGCTTAGTCCGTCGTGCGTGACGCGAAAGAAATTCGCGAGAAAAAAATGGCCCCGCGAAATCCTGGGGGCGAGGAGCGCGCGAAAGGAGGGACTACCTCCTAAGCCCAAGAGTTTGCCCTTTCACGGCCGAGTGATTTTTCGGTGTAGGATTTCTCATCTTGACGTCCTCTTATTATCGCCTGTTATCAATAGCCCCAGGAGATCTGAATAAAATTGCTCTACTCTACTCTTCAAGTAGCCAGGCAAAAACATATGCCGTGAGAAGTATATCTGCGTTCAGTGTTCATTCAGCGAAACTGCCAAAGAAGTTTTAAAAAGAAGACGGCGAAAGAGGCCTCTTGTAACGATTTTCGCTGCGTCTAAAAGTTATTGCGAAAATTTCAACAGAGTTTCAACCGAGAATTTATTTACATTATACATTATACATTATACATTATACATAGGAGATCATCCAACTGCGGTGAAATGTTTGCCGATAGCAGCGGACAATTTCAGGTGAATGTTCGGTTTCAAGTAAGAAGCCGGTTCAATCTTTCAAATGGACGGCAGAAAAAGGCCAAGCTCAGTGAATTTATAGTCGTTGCTGACTTAGACGATGCTGTTGAGCGGCGAAATCACTAACACGCTCGCAGTCGAGTTGGAGGCAGAAAGCTTTGCCAAACGAAACACTGGATAAATTTAAATCTTTCCAAAGCCTGGTGGCAGATTCGCAAGAACATCACGGCTTGCGAAGCTCGAATCCAACGCTTCGATTTGCTCCGGTTCCAAAAAATTCCTGCAAGACGTCACAGGTATCTCGAATGTTGACAACACGTTGTCAACGCTCCTAACATAAGCCAATCATATTTTTGCGTTGTGAGACCAACACGTAATTCAAACTCTTGAGCTTAGGCGGTAGTCCCTCCTTTCGCGCGCTCCTCGCCTCCAGGATTTCGCGCGGCCATTTTTTTCTCGCGGTTTTCTTTCGCGTCACGCACGACGGACTAAGCGAAAGAGGGACTACTCGTAGTCTACTTTCTGTCACTCAAGTTGTCAACGCTCTGCTACGCTCTGATGAACTCTATTGTCCCTTCGACCAATCCGGTGTTGCCGTTGCTGGAACAACTAACGCAGCGAACACGAGACAGAGGGAAGCTGTTACGGTCTCCCTATTTTTTCCGCCCCTTCGTTCCCCACGCTATAAACCCCACCGCCACTACCCACGGGCATTTTGTACTCTCCCCAGTTTCGCTGGCATCAAGAGACCAAGATGGCGGCCCGTCGAACTCAACGATCGACATCTACGATATCACGGAAAAATAGGGGACTGCGAACAGTCTATTTAGTAGCACTACACAAAATCAAAGAAGCACTCACCTTGAATAGACCTGCTTATATAGGTATATGTATTTTGGTCTTGAGTAAGACTTTAATGTACGACTTTCATTATAATTACATCAAACAAAAATATAAATCAAAAGCCAAGTTATTATTCACTGACACTGATAGTTTAACATAAGAAATTCAAACAAAAGATGTGTATAAGGATTTCTTCAAAAATAAAGACAAATTTGATAACAGTGATTATCCAGAAATCAGTAAATTTTACGATAAATCCAATAAGAAAGTAATCGGCAAATTCAAGGATGAAGCTGCTGGAGAAATAATTATAACAGAATTCATTGGTCTTCGAAGTAAGATGTATTCTTACACCAAGGACAACGGTGAAAATGGTAAAACCGCCAAGGGCATCAAAAAAATCATAATCAAAAAGAGTATCAATCATGCAGACTACAGTAAACGGCATGTAATGCTTACTTGTTCCCTTTGTTCCATTGTTCCTCTTTGAGCTGATTAATACAATTCACCTTTCTCCCTTCTGTTTACTTTTCAAATTATGACCGGCAGTGAGACTTATGAAATAAAACAATGTAAAAGAATAATGTGATAGATCCCCAAGAGAAATCCAGTGGCGGATCCAGACTTTCACCAATACAGTTTATTTCAGTTCAAAGACAAGCATAGTTCAGATATTCCAGTGCTAATACACTGCTCTGACAATGCTCATTCAATTGAATTCACCTCAAGACAGCAAAAAGTCCGGGCTAAACAGCGCTCACCAATACGTAAATTTAATGTTGACCCTTGACCTATCGCGTGTGCAACTTGCTTGTAGATCTAAAGTTGTATGTATAGACGATGTGTTCGTATTATCAGTTTGCGGGTGAGCGCAAATTTATCCGACTTTGCATAAAGCACAATCCACAATAAAAATCTTCTTTTAAATGCTGATATTAAAGACACTACGCGGATCCTACAAACTGCAAAAGACAGCCGCAAAGGACAAGTTCCTAGTTCCCCGAAAGGCGAATAAACTCTTTCTGCTGATCCTAGAAGCTGCAAAGAAGTGAATAAACATTCATCTCTCCGGATAAAGTGAAACTTGTTGTTTAAAGTACATCAACAACATACGCAAACTTGAAAATAACAAACAGTATTTTCATTGTTTCTCTCTGAAATCAACACCATATCTTGAAATAACAGACATTTGGCAACGCTAATTACCTCACCGGAAATTAATTTGTTGTTTTAACCTTATACCTGTTTTTAATGAACCTTCCTATTGATTTACCTCTGACAAAGCTATTATCTATTGTTTAATCACAACCACTCTTCCGTTGAGAGAAAATTTAAAATACCACATTTGTAAAACTTTACAAAAAACTACAACCTGCAAATGAATTGTAACTTTTATTACAAAAATGACCTGTTTTCCATTGTGAGTGTTTTTCAGCTGAAAATCCTGTGGTTAAATCACGTCTTCTAGACTCTTCTAGTTGTTTTTCACAAACCAAACCTAATTTGTGCTCTTATCATGCGCGACAGCTATAAGCTGTTTTCATTACAGCAAAATGATTAGTTCTTCAGCGAATTACTTTCTTAAAGTTGAAAGATACATTGCATTGCCTCCAGGTAAAATGTAAACAATGCCATAAACCAAAACTTTCCCCTTACACGACTTGAGTATTCTGTGGCTTTCATGTAAATATTGTGTAACGAAACCGCCACTCTGTATTGCATTAAAGAGACCATAATCTAAGCTACATTAGCCAGTTCTGATAAAGACAAAACTTTCAGCTAGCTCAATTTTTCGTAACACTATTCCCTATTGCTTTCTGCTATCTTAACTGCTTTCACAGCGAACCTCTTCAATGTTCTTCTTCAATTCTAGTTCAATTTCACAACTATTTCAGCCCACAGATACGTTTAGTTCAGCCCTAAATAACGCTCACCAATACATAAATTTAATGTAGACCCTTGACCTATCGCGTGTCCCACAAACATAAGTTTAGTTCAGATATCTCAGAGCTCATACAATGCTCACACAGTGCTTTTTTACTACCTCCCGGAGTGTATTTCCCTTCCACTGAGGGTGAATCGTGCGCGACATAAACGGGACGAAACTATGCGAAATCACTATCCAAAGGAATGCAAGCACGCCAGCATAAAGCGATGACGTCACACAATACGTCATCGCTTAAAAATATAATACAGCACATTTCCAAAACTTCATAAAAACTAAAAACTGCAAATGAATCGTACCCTGACTTCACTATCACCACTGTAAAGAGTATATTTCAGTTCTCAACAATGCTCATACAGTGCTCTCACGGTGCTCATTCTGTTCACACAATGCTCATTCAATTCACTTCAAGACTGGCAAAAGTACAACTGCGCTACCAATCTGTAAATTTAATATAGACCCTTCAGCTATCGCGTGTGCCACTTGCTTGTCTATCTAAATTTGTATGTATGGATGATATGTTCTTATTATGAGTTCGCCAGTAAGCCCAAATTTATCCGACCGTGTATAAACCAAAATCAACCCCCAAATCTTCGTTTAAAACTGAAATTAAAAGCACTCCGCTGATCCTACAAACAGAAAATGAAAAGAGCAAACGAAAAGTTGCTCTCTCTGAAATCGACACCCTATTATCTTTAAAAATATTTGGAAACACTAATTACCTCACCGGAAATTAATTTGTTGTTTTAACTGTATACTTGTCATATGGATTAAAGGCCCTCTGCTAATCCTTCAAACAGCAAAGGAAAGCCGCAACGCCCTCACCTATCGCCTGTACGACTTACTTGTCTACCTAAACTTGTATGTATGGAGGATATGTTCTTATTATGAGTTTGCCCGTGAACGCAAATTTAAACAGCCAAGGAAAGCCGCAAAGCCCTCACCTATCGCCTGTGCGACTTACTTGTCTATCTAAACTTGTATGTATGGAGGATATGTTCTTGTTATGAGTTTGCCCGTCAATGCAAATTTATCCGATACTGTATAAACCAAAATACAACCCTAAATCCTCTTTTAAAAGCTAGAATTAAAAGCACTCCGCTGAACCCACTAACAGCAACTCCCAGAGTGCATTTCGCTTCCACATAGGGATAAAAAGTGCGCGACAAAAGCGCGAGGAACATAAACGTGACGAAATCACTATCCAAAGGAGTTCAGCGTGCCAGCATAAAGCGATGACATCACATCATAAGTCATCGCTTAAAATATACACAAATGTTTCATAAGATGAAAACAATAAAGTCAGATCATCACGTAATCGGATCTTATGAATTGAATAAAGTATCACTATCATGTTTTGATGATAAATGATATCTTCATGATGATGGTATTAATTCTTATGCCTATTGTCACCGTTTGATTCAATAAAATCAGCAGTAATCTCGCTTGAAGTTTTTGGTTCATCAATAAATTCATTCTCCAATTTTTGAAAATCTTTGGTGATGTTCAAATTCCTTTGGTGCAGTCTAGTGCTAAGGTGTCTGTATTGGCATAGGCTAAAATAGGGACTGGACCATTGGACCCTTGGACCTTTGGACTATTTTTGGACTTGGACCTTTGGACTATTTTTGGTCATCCAATTTCTATTGTTAGACTGTGGTATGAATTATTTCTAACACGGAAGAAACATATCATCCACTGGACTTTCCCTAATCGTTCTCACTTTACTTCTTACGCGTAAGAAACACATCATACACCAGACTTTCCCTAATCGTTCTCACTTTATTTCTTACGCGTAAGAAACACATCATCCACTAGAGTTTCCCTAATCTTTCTCACTTTATTTCTTACGCGTAAGAAACACATCATCCACTAGAATTTCCCTAATCGTTCTCACTTTATTTCTTACGCGTAAGAAACACATCATCCACTAGACCTTCCCTAATCTTTCTCACCTTATTTCTTACGCGTAAGAAACACATTATCCACTAGAATTTCCCTAATCGTTCTCACTTTATTTCTTACGCGTAAAAAACACATCATCCACTAGAATTTCCCTAATCGTTCTCACTTTATTTCTTACCCGTAAGAAACACATCATCTACTGGACTTTCCCTAATCGGTCTTCCTTTATTTCTCACCCGTAAGAAACATATAATCCACTGGACTTTCCCTGATTGTTCTCACTTTATTTCTTACGCCTAAGAAACACGTAATCCACTGGACTTTCCCTAATCATTCTCACTTTATCATTCCTTGCGGGTAAGAAATACATAATCCATTGGACTTTGTCTAATCGTTGTCACTTTATTTCTTACGAGAAAGAAACAAATCATCGTCTAGACTTTCCCTAATCCTTCTCACTTTATTATTTCTTACGTGTGAGAAGCACATTATCCACTACACTTTCCCTAATCGTTTTCCCTTTATTTCTTACGCGTAAGAAACACATCATCCACTACACTTTCCCTAATCGTTCTCACTTTATTTCTTACGCGTTAAAATCACATCATCCACTGGACTTTCCCTAATCGTTCTCGCTTTATCATTTCTTACGCGTAAGAAACACAAACTCCACTGGACTTTCCCTAATCGTTCTCACTTTATTTCTTGCGCGTAAGAAACACAAAATCCACTGGACTTTCCCTAATCGTTCTCACTTTATTTCTTACGCGTAAGAAACAAAAAATCCACTGGAATTTCGGTAATCGTTCTCACTTTCTTTCTTACGCGTAAGAAACACAAAATCCACTGGACTTTCGCTAATCGTTCTCACTTTATTTCTTGCGCGTAAAAAACACAAAATGCACTGGACTTTCCCTAATCGTTCTCACTTTGTTTCTTGCGCGTAAGAAACACAAAATCCACTTGACTTTCCCTAATCGTTCTAAGTTTATTTCTTTCGCGTAAGAAACACAAAATCCACTGCACTTTCCCTAATCGCTCTCACTTTATTTCTTGCGCGTAAGAAACACAAAATGCACTGGACTTTCCCTAATCGTTCTAAGTTTATTTCTTTCGCGTAAGAAACACAAAATCCACTGCACTTTCCCTAATCGCTCTCACTTTATTTCTTGCGCGTAAAAAACACAAAATCCACTGGACTTTCGCTAATCGTTGTCACTTTATTTCTTGCGCGTAAGAAACACAAAATCCACTGGACTTTCCCTAATCGTTCTAAGTTTATTCTTGCGCGCAAGAAACACAAGATCCACTGGACTTTCGCTAATCGTTCTCACTTTATTTCTTGCGCGTAAGAAACACAAAATCCACTTGACTTTCGCTAATCGTTCTCACTTTATTTCTTGCGCGTAAGAAACACAAAATGCACTGGACTTTCCCTAATCGTTCTCACTTTATTTCTTTCGCGTAAGAAACACAAAATCCACTGCACTTTCCCTAATCGCTCTCACTTTATTTCTTGCGCGTAAGAAACACAAAATCCACTGGACTTTCGCTAATCGTTGTCACTTTATATCTGGCGCGTAAGAAACACAAAATCCACTGGACTTTCCCTAATCGTTCTAAGTTTATTCTTGCGCAAAAGAAACACAAGATCCACTGGACTTTCGCTAATCGTTCTCACTTTATTTCTTGCGCGTAAGAAACACAAAATCCACTTGACTTTCGCTAATCGTTCTCACATTATTTCTTCCGCGTAAGAAACACAAAATGCACTGGACTTTCCCTAATCGTTCTAAGTTTATTTCTTGCGCGTAAGAAACACAAAATCCACTTGACTTTCGCTAATCGTTCTCACTTTATTTCTTGCGCGTAAGAAACACAAAATGCACTGGACTTTCCCTAATCGTTCTAAGTTTATTTCTTGCGCGTAAAAAACACAAAATCCACTGGACTTTCGCTAATCGTTGTCACTTTATATCTGGCGCGTAAGAAACACAAAATGCACTGGACTTTCCCTAATCGTTCTAAGTTTATTCTTGCGCGCAAGAAACACAAGATCCACTGGACTTTCGCTAATCGTTCTCACTTTATTTCTTGCGCGTAAGAAACACAAAATCTACTGGACTTTCGCTAATCGTTCTCACTTTATTTCTTGCGCGTAAGAAACACAAAATCCACTGGACTTTCGCTGATCGCTCTCACTTTATTTCTTGCGCGTAAGAAACACAAAATCCACTGGACTTTCGCTAATCGTTCTCACTTTATTTGTTGCGCGTAAGAAACACAAAATCCACTGGACTTTCCCTAATCGTTCTCACTTTATTTCTTGCGCGTAAGAAACACAAAATCCACTGGACTTTCGGTAATCGTTCTCACTTTCTTTCTTACGCGTAAGAAACACAAAATCCACTGGACTTTGGCTAATCGTTCTGACTTTATTTCTTGCGCGTAAAAAACACAAAATGCACTGGACTTTCCCTAATCGTTCTCACTTTGTTTCTTGCGCGTAAGAAACACAAAATCCACTTGACTTTCGCTAATCGTTCTCACTTTATTTCTTGCGCGTAAGAAACACAAAATGCACTGGACTTTCCCTAATCGTTCTAAGTTTATTTCTTTCGCGTAAGAAACACAAAATCCACTGCACTTTCCCTAATCGCTCTCACTTTATTTCTTGCGCGTAAAAAACACAAAATCCACTGGACTTTCGCTAATCGTTGTCACTTTATTTCTTGCGCGTAAGAAACACAAAACGAACTGGACTTTCCCTAATCGTTCTAAGTTTATTCTTGCGCGCAAGAAACACAAGATCCACTGGACTTTCGCTAATCGTTCTCACTTTATTTCTTGCGCGTAAGAAACACAAAATCCACTTGACTTTCGCTAATCGTTCTCATTTTATTTCTTGCGCGTAAGAAACACAAAATCCACTGGACTTTCGCTGATCGCTCTCACTTTATTTCTTGCGCGTAAGAAACACAAAATCCACTGGACTTTCGCTGATCTTTCTCACTTTATTTCTTGCGCGTAAGAAACACAAAATCCACTGGACTTTCGCTGATCGCTCTCACTTTATTTCTTACGCGTAAGAAACACAAAATCCCCTGGACTTTCCCTAATCGTTCTCACTTTATTTCTTGCGCGTAAGAAACACAAAATCCCCTGGACTTTCCCTAATCGTTCTCACTTTATTTCTTGCGCGTAAGAAACACAAAATCCACTGGACTTTCCCTAATCGTTCTAAGTTTATTCTTGCGCGCAAGAAACACAAGATCCACTGGACTTTCGCTAATCGTTCTCACTTTATTTCTTGCGCGTAAGAAACACAAAATCCACTTGACTTTCGCTAATCGTTCTCACTTTATTTCTTGCGCGTAAGAAACACAAAATGCACTGGACTTTCCCTAATCGTTCTCACTTTATTTCTTTCGCGTAAGAAACACAAAATCCACTGCACTTTCCCTAATCGCTCTCACTTTATTTCTTGCGCGTAAGAAACACAAAATCCACTGGACTTTCGCTAATCGTTGTCACTTTATATCTGGCGCGTAAGAAACACAAAATCCACTGGACTTTCCCTAATCGTTCTAAGTTTATTCTTGCGCAAAAGAAACACAAGATCCACTGGACTTTCGCTAATCGTTCTCACTTTATTTCTTGCGCGTAAGAAACACAAAATCCACTTGACTTTCGCTAATCGTTCTCACATTATTTCTTCCGCGTAAGAAACACAAAATGCACTGGACTTTCCCTAATCGTTCTAAGTTTATTTCTTGCGCGTAAGAAACACAAAATCCACTTGACTTTCGCTAATCGTTCTCACTTTATTTCTTGCGCGTAAGAAACACAAAATGCACTGGACTTTCCCTAATCGTTCTAAGTTTATTTCTTGCGCGTAAAAAACACAAAATCCACTGGACTTTCGCTAATCGTTGTCACTTTATATCTGGCGCGTAAGAAACACAAAATGCACTGGACTTTCCCTAATCGTTCTAAGTTTATTCTTGCGCGCAAGAAACACAAGATCCACTGGACTTTCGCTAATCGTTCTCACTTTATTTCTTGCGCGTAAGAAACACAAAATCTACTGGACTTTCGCTAATCGTTCTCACTTTATTTCTTGCGCGTAAGAAACACAAAATCCACTGGACTTTCGCTGATCGCTCTCACTTTATTTCTTGCGCGTAAGAAACACAAAATCCACTGGACTTTCGCTAATCGTTCTCACTTTATTTGTTGCGCGTAAGAAACACAAAATCCACTGGACTTTCCCTAATCGTTCTCACTTTATTTCTTGCGCGTAAGAAACACAAAATCCACTGGACTTTCGGTAATCGTTCTCACTTTCTTTCTTACGCGTAAGAAACACAAAATCCACTGGACTTTGGCTAATCGTTCTGACTTTATTTCTTGCGCGTAAAAAACACAAAATGCACTGGACTTTCCCTAATCGTTCTCACTTTGTTTCTTGCGCGTAAGAAACACAAAATCCACTTGACTTTCGCTAATCGTTCTCACTTTATTTCTTGCGCGTAAGAAACACAAAATGCACTGGACTTTCCCTAATCGTTCTAAGTTTATTTCTTTCGCGTAAGAAACACAAAATCCACTGCACTTTCCCTAATCGCTCTCACTTTATTTCTTGCGCGTAAAAAACACAAAATCCACTGGACTTTGGCTAATCGTTCTGACTTTATTTCTTGCGCGTAAAAAACACAAAATGCACTGGACTTTCCCTAATCGTTCTCACTTTGTTTCTTGCGCGTAAGAAACACAAAATCCACTTGACTTTCGCTAATCGTTCTCACTTTATTTCTTGCGCGTAAGAAACACAAAATGCACTGGACTTTCCCTAATCGTTCTAAGTTTATTTCTTTCGCGTAAGAAACACAAAATCCACTGCACTTTCCCTAATCGCTCTCACTTTATTTCTTGCGCGTAAAAAACACAAAATCCACTGGACTTTCGCTAATCGTTGTCACTTTATTTCTTGCGCGTAAGAAACACAAAACGAACTGGACTTTCCCTAATCGTTCTAAGTTTATTCTTGCGCGCAAGAAACACAAGATCCACTGGACTTTCGCTAATCGTTCTCACTTTATTTCTTGCGCGTAAGAAACACAAAATCCACTTGACTTTCGCTAATCGTTCTCATTTTATTTCTTGCGCGTAAGAAACACAAAATCCACTGGACTTTCGCTGATCGCTCTCACTTTATTTCTTGCGCGTAAGAAACACAAAATCCACTGGACTTTCGCTGATCTTTCTCACTTTATTTCTTGCGCGTAAGAAACACAAAATCCACTGGACTTTCGCTGATCGCTCTCACTTTATTTCTTACGCGTAAGAAACACAAAATCCCCTGGACTTTCCCTAATCGTTCTCACTTTATTTCTTGCGCGTAAGAAACACAAAATCCCCTGGACTTTCCCTAATCGTTCTCACTTTATTTCTTGCGCGTAAGAAACACAAAATCCACTGGACTTTCCCTAATCGTTCTAAGTTTATTCTTGCGCGCAAGAAACACAAGATCCACTGGACTTTCGCTAATCGTTCTCACTTTATTTCTTGCGCGTAAGAAACACAAAATCCACTTGACTTTCGCTAATCGTTCTCACTTTATTTCTTGCGCGTAAGAAACACAAAATGCACTGGACTTTCCCTAATCGTTCTCACTTTATTTCTTTCGCGTAAGAAACACAAAATCCACTGCACTTTCCCTAATCGCTCTCACTTTATTTCTTGCGCGTAAGAAACACAAAATCCACTGGACTTTCGCTAATCGTTGTCACTTTATATCTGGCGCGTAAGAAACACAAAATCCACTGGACTTTCCCTAATCGTTCTAAGTTTATTCTTGCGCAAAAGAAACACAAGATCCACTGGACTTTCGCTAATCGTTCTCACTTTATTTCTTGCGCGTAAGAAACACAAAATCCACTTGACTTTCGCTAATCGTTCTCACATTATTTCTTCCGCGTAAGAAACACAAAATGCACTGGACTTTCCCTAATCGTTCTAAGTTTATTTCTTGCGCGTAAGAAACACAAAATCCACTTGACTTTCGCTAATCGTTCTCACTTTATTTCTTGCGCGTAAGAAACACAAAATGCACTGGACTTTCCCTAATCGTTCTAAGTTTATTTCTTGCGCGTAAAAAACACAAAATCCACTGGACTTTCGCTAATCGTTGTCACTTTATATCTGGCGCGTAAGAAACACAAAATGCACTGGACTTTCCCTAATCGTTCTAAGTTTATTCTTGCGCGCAAGAAACACAAGATCCACTGGACTTTCGCTAATCGTTCTCACTTTATTTCTTGCGCGTAAGAAACACAAAATCTACTGGACTTTCGCTAATCGTTCTCACTTTATTTCTTGCGCGTAAGAAACACAAAATCCACTGGACTTTCGCTGATCGCTCTCACTTTATTTCTTGCGCGTAAGAAACACAAAATCCACTGGACTTTCGCTAATCGTTCTCACTTTATTTGTTGCGCGTAAGAAACACAAAATCCACTGGACTTTCCCTAATCGTTCTCACTTTATTTCTTGCGCGTAAGAAACACAAAATCCACTGGACTTTCGGTAATCGTTCTCACTTTCTTTCTTACGCGTAAGAAACACAAAATCCACTGGACTTTGGCTAATCGTTCTGACTTTATTTCTTGCGCGTAAAAAACACAAAATGCACTGGACTTTCCCTAATCGTTCTCACTTTGTTTCTTGCGCGTAAGAAACACAAAATCCACTTGACTTTCGCTAATCGTTCTCACTTTATTTCTTGCGCGTAAGAAACACAAAATGCACTGGACTTTCCCTAATCGTTCTAAGTTTATTTCTTTCGCGTAAGAAACACAAAATCCACTGCACTTTCCCTAATCGCTCTCACTTTATTTCTTGCGCGTAAAAAACACAAAATCCACTGGACTTTCGCTAATCGTTGTCACTTTATTTCTTGCGCGTAAGAAACACAAAACGAACTGGACTTTCCCTAATCGTTCTAAGTTTATTCTTGCGCGCAAGAAACACAAGATCCACTGGACTTTCGCTAATCGTTCTCACTTTATTTCTTGCGCGTAAGAAACACAAAATCCACTTGACTTTCGCTAATCGTTCTCATTTTATTTCTTGCGCGTAAGAAACACAAAATCCACTGGACTTTCGCTGATCGCTCTCACTTTATTTCTTGCGCGTAAGAAACACAAAATCCACTGGACTTTCGCTGATCTTTCTCACTTTATTTCTTGCGCGTAAGAAACACAAAATCCACTGGACTTTCGCTGATCGCTCTCACTTTATTTCTTACGCGTAAGAAACACAAAATCCCCTGGACTTTCCCTAATCGTTCTCACTTTATTTCTTGCGCGTAAGAAACACAAAATCCCCTGGACTTTCCCTAATCGTTCTCACTTTATTTCTTGCGCGTAAGAAACACAAAATGCACTGGACTTTCGCTAATCGTTCTCACTTTATTTCTTGTGCGTAAGAAACACAAAATCGACTGGACTTTCCCCAATCGTTCTCACTTTATTTCTTTCGCGTAAGAAACACAAAATGCACTGGACTTTCCCTAATCGTTCTCACTTTATTTCTTGCGCGTAAGAAACACAAAATCCACTGGACTTTCCCTAATCGTTCTCACTTTATTTCTTGCGTGTAAGAAAGACAAAATCCACTGGTCTTTGGCTAATCGTTCTCACTTTATTTCTTGCGCGTAAGTAACACAAAATCCACTGGACTTTCCCTAATCATTCTCACTTTATTTTTTTCGCGTAAGAAACACAAAATCCACTGGACTTTGGCTAATCGTTCTCACTTTATTTATTGCGCGTAAGAAACACAAAATCCACTGGACTTTCCCTAATCGTTCTCACTTTATTTCTTGCGCGTAAGAAACACAAAATCCACTGGACTTTCCCTAATCGTTCTCACTTTATTTCTTGCGCGTAAGAAACACAAAATCCACTGGACTTTCCCTAATCGTTCTCACTTTATTTCTTGTGCGTAAGAAACACAATAATGCACTGGACTTTCCCTAATCGTTCTCACTTTATTTCTTGCGCGTAAGAAACACAAAATCCACTGGACTTTCCCTAATCGTTCTCACTTTATTTCTTGCGCGTAAGAAACACAAAATCCACTGGACTTTCGCTAATCGTTCTCACTTTATTTCTTGCGCGTAAGTAACACAAAATGCACTGGACTTTCCCTAACCGTTCTCACTTTATTTCTTGCGCGTAAGTAACACAAAATCCACTGGACTTTCCCTAATCGTTCTCGCTTTATTTCTTGCGCGTAAGAAACACAAAATCCGCTGGACCTTCCTTAATCGTTTTCACTTTATTTCTTGCGCGTAAGAAACACAAAATCCACTGTACTTTGCCTAATCGTTCTCGCTTTATTTCTTGCGGGTAAGAAACACAAAATCCACTGGACTTTCCCTAATCGTTCTCACTTTATTTCTTGCGCGTAAGAAACACAAAATCCACTGGACTTTCCCAAATCGTTCTCACTTTATTTCTTGCGCGTAAGAAACACAAAATCCGCTGGACTTTCGCTAATCGTTCTCACTTTATTTCTTGCGCGTAAGAAACACAAAATCCACTGGACTTTGGCTAATCGTTCTCACTTTATTTCTTGCGGGTAAGAAACACAAAATGCACTGGACTTTCCCTAACCGTTCTCACTTTATTTCTTGCGCGTAAGTAACACAAAATCCACTGGACTTTCCCTAATAGTTCTCGCTTTATTTATTGCGCGTAAGAAACACAAAATCCACTGGACCTTCCTTAATCGTTTTCACTTTATTTCTTGCGCGTAAGAAACACAAAATCCACTGTACTTTCCCTAATCGTTCTCGCTTTATTTCTTGCGGGTAAGAAACACAAAATCCACTGGACTTTCCCTAATCGTTCTCACTTTATTTCTTGCGCGTAAGAAACACAAAATCCACTGGACTTCCCCAAATCGTTCTCACTTTATTTCTTGCGCGTAAGAAACACAAAATCCACTGGACTTTCGCTAATCGTTCTCACTTTATTTCTTGCGCGTAAGAAACACAAAATCCACTGGACTTTCCCTAATCGTTCTCACTTTATTTCTTGTGCGTAAGAAACACAAAATGCACTGGACTTTCCCTAATCGTTCTCACTTTATTTCTTGCGCGTAAGAAACACAAAATCCACTGGACTTTGGCTAATCGTTCTCACTTTATTTCTTTCGCGTAAGAAACACAAAATGCACTGGACTTTCCCTAACCGTTCTCACTTTATTTCTTGCGCGTAAGAAACACAAAATCCACTGGACTTTCCCTAATCGTTCTCACTTTATTTCTTTGGCGTAAGAAACACAAAATCGACTGGACTTTCCCCAATCGTTCTCACTTTATTTCTTGCGCGTAAGAAACACAAAATCCACTGGACTTTCCCTAATCGTTCTCACTTTATTTCTTGCGTGTAAGAAACACAAAATCCACTGGTCTTTGGCTAATCGTTCTCACTTTATTTCTTGCGCGTAAGAAACACAAAATCCACTGGACTTTCCCTAATCATTCTCACTTTATTTTTTTCGCGTAAGAAACACAAAATCCACTGGACTTTGGCTAATCGTTCTCATTTTATTTATTGCGCGTAAGAAACACAAAATCCACTGGACTTTCCCTAATCGTTCTCACTTTATTTCTTGCGTGTAAGAAACACAAAATCCACTGGACTTTCCCTAATCATTCTCACTTTATTTCTTGTGCGTAAGAAACACAATAATGCACTGGACTTTCCCTAATCGTTCTCACTTTATTTCTTGCGTGTAAGAAACACAAAATCCACTGGACTTTCCCTAATCGTTCTGACTTTATTTCTTGCGCGTAAGAAACACAAAATCCACTGGACTTTCGCTAATCGTTCTCACTTTATTTCTTGCGCGTAAGTAACACAAAATGCACTGGACTTTCCCTAACCGTTCTCACTTTATTTCTTGCGCGTAAGTAACACAAAATCCACTGGACTTTCCCTAATCGTTCTCGCTTTATTTCTTGCGCGTAAGAAACACAAAATCCACTGGACCTTCCTTAATCGTTTTCACTTTATTTCTTGCGCGTAAGAAACACAAAATCCACTGTACTTTCCCTAATCGTTCTCGCTTTATTTCTTGCGGGTAAGAAACACAAAATCCACTGGACTTTCCCTAATCGTTCTCACTTTATTTCTTGCGCGTAAGAAACACAAAATCCACTGGACTTTCCCAAATCGTTCTGACTTTATTTCTTGCGTGTAAGAAACACAAAATCCGCTGGACTTTCGCTAATCGTTCTCACTTTATTTCTTGCGCGTAAGAAACACAAAATCCACTGGACTTTGGCTAATCGTTCTCACTTTATTTCTTGCGCGTAAGAAACACAAAATGCACTGGACTTTCCCTAACCGTTCTCACTTTATTTCTTGCGCGTAAGTAACACAAAATCCACTGGACTTTCCCTAATAGTTCTCGCTTTATTTCTTGCGCGTAAGAAACACAAAATCCACTGGACCTTCCTTAATCGTTTTCACTTTATTTCTTGCGCGTAAGAAACACAAAATCCACTGTACTTTCCCTAATCGTTCTCGCTTTATTTCTTGCGGGTAAGAAACACAAAATCCACTGGACTTTCCCTAATCGTTCTCACTTTATTTCTTGCGCGTAAGAAACACAAAATCCACTGGACTTTCCCAAATCGTTCTCACTTTATTTCTTGCGCGTAAGAAACACAAAATCCGCTGGACTTTCGCTAATCGTTCTCACTTTATTTCTTGCGCGTAAGAAACACAAAATCCACTGGACTTTGGCTAATCGTTCTCACTTTATTTCTTGCGGGTAAGAAACACAAAATGCACTGGACTTTCCCTAACCGTTCTCACTTTATTTCTTGCGCGTAAGTAACACAAAATCCACTGGACTTTCCCTAATCGTTCTCGCTTTATTTCTTGCGCGTAAGAAACACAAAATCCACTGGACCTTCCTTAATCGTTCTCACTTTATTTCTTGCGCGTAAGAAACACAAAATCCACTGGACTTTCCCTAATCGTTCTCACTTTATTTCTTGCGCGTAAGAAACACAAAATCCACTGGACTTTCCCTAATCGTTCTCACTTTATTTCTTGCGCATAAGAAACAGAAAATCCACTGGACTTTCCCTAATCGTTCTCACTTTGTTAAAGATGCTGAAAATTATGGGTCACGAATGCGTGATTTAAGTCAAGATACAGATAATTGACTGCATCATTGTTGTCGCTGCCAGGTGTAATGTTTATTATTTTGTGTTTCCCCATATCTAAATCCACATTCATGGAAGTTCCACCGTTAATATTCAATTTATGACCAGTCTGACAAAAAGATGATGACGATGATAAAAAAGATGGTGATGATGATCTTGATAAACATCCAATAATTTTAAAATTTCAGTACTCCACCTACAGAGTATTAATAAAATTGAAAACAGGCTACCAACTAGATCTCACCCAATCCAATTTTCACGAGCTCGTTGACTTTCTTAAAGATGCTCAAAATTATGGGTCACGAATGCCTGATTTAAGTCAAGATACAGAAATGCTAAACATACACTGTGATTTGGTTAATATCAGCCTTGTTAATGGAGGAGATACAGATATAATTTAATCTTTCTCAACCAGTATCCTCAAACCGTCATTTAGTTTCACTATGGAACCGCAAAGAGTCACATTTAATCCTGTGAATAAGAACACCATTTCGAGAATGAGAATATATATAACCGATGGCAAAAGACGACAGATAAATCTTAATGGCGCAGATACAGCTTTTAGCTTACTGTTGAAAAGAATTGTCGAATTTATTTATATGAAATCGTATGAATTCAAAAGATTTTACCATCCTCAAATGGGTAAATTTGTGTAAAAACACAAACGAAACGGTTTGATTGTTGACAATATATTCAAACCGATAAGAAGTATAGCATCATCTGTATTCCAAAATGTTGCCAAACCAATCGCGAAAAAAGCAATAAAATCTGGCCGGAGTAGAACACGCTGGTGAGCGTTTGGGTAAAAAAAGCAGCAGAGAAATCAGGTGATCTGATGATGAAACGACTAAGAGGTGTGAAACAAAAAACACCAACACTTCCAACGATAAAAGAAGAAAGTAGAGATATAATATTGAATCGTTTAATATCAGGAGAAGGTGTAAGGAAAAGGAAAGGAAAGGGACTACTGCTCGGAAAAACAGTCCATTCAACTCAATTCCAATACTTGGTCAAATATTATAAAACACGAATTTTTATCTAAACTAATAGTATAATGGCTTTTAGATCAAGTGAAATGTTACAACGAAATGAGTTTGTAAGATACCAGTCAGATGATGCAATCAGAGCACCAGCTAATGGTGAACACCAAGATAAAAATGGATACAAATTTACAATCAATGACAGATCAGCGTTTTACGATTGGTATAATGCTTATTTTAAAAATTCTGTTTCAAGTACCAAAACTCGCTGATGGAAGAGCTTATGGTGGAGGTGATAGAATTACGGTCATCAATGGCTCACACTCTTTCATCAATCATCTGATGATCAAATCTGCTGGTAAAATCGTATATGATACAGATAATCTCCACAAGGTCAGTTTTGTTAAGAATCTATTGGAGTATTCTGATGATTTCAGCAGATCAGTTGCAAAAAACGGTCTTTGGTATTTGGATACTAGCCATCAGATTGCTAATGCTAATCAGAATGCAGGATTTGAAGCAAGACGAAGGTTAACAGTGGGAAATGCTGATGTCAATGTTATTATTCCTGTCAATAGATATTCATTCTTCGAAGTGTTAGAAGATAAGATGCTTATACCAATGCAATTACAATTCAATATAACACTTCAGAATGATGATGAGCTAATTCAAAAAGCAGATGCTGCCGATGATGGAAGAGTCGCCATTAATCGTTTTCTATTATGGGTGCCCAAATTAATTCCAAAAGATAGTCTATATGACAATTTTGTCAGCTCATTTTTGAAAGAAACTAAATGGTCCTATCTGAGATCGTCTATCAAATGTCCGCTCCAGCACAAGCAAGTGGTTTTGATCAGATTTCAGCAAGTGTGGATTATGTTAAACATATATTTGTATATCTCCAAAGAAATAAAACAAATGTCGTGGCGAAAATCCTTACTTATTTGATACTTATAAATTGAATGCCGCTGATGCTAATAGTTATCTGACGACATGTACATTAGAATATGGATGTGGAATATTTTATCCAGAAACTGAGTATGATACAGAAACTAAGGTGAGAATTTTTAACGATTTGTCTTATGCTGCAAGAAGAAATGATTTTAATACTGGTACACAACTGAATCTTGCAAATTTTAATGGTCTTTATGGTATGATATATTTTGATTTAACAAACCAAACAGAAAAAGTTACAAGGGATCCCAAACAGTTAATTTTCAGATACAAAATAAATGCTGCTCCAGCAGCTGCATTCAATGTTGACGCAATTGTCTTTTACGAAGAGATGCTGGTTGTGATTAACAAAATTGGTAATGAGTTAGTTATTGTGTAAATAAATAGAATAGCAAATATAGAAGTTAGTTAGTTATTCCTCAATACGAGGATGTTTTTCAAAATACATATTTTATATAATCTATATAATATATGACGCAATTATTTGAAATAAGGGTGAAATTATCACCAAATCAGAAAAAGAATCTTGCTAGTGCATTTCATAAGCGTGAAACCATTGTTCTCAGGCTTTCAAAAGATGCACTAACTGGAAATAACGTTTTGTACGTTGCACAAAATGTGCCGAAACGATTGCACAAGAATAAACAGCTGAATAAAGGATTGGACATCAAACTGGCTAAGACTAATATCAGAAACGAGGTTCGAGGTAGTCTGTTGACAAGCATATTAAGTTTAGGTCGTACTTTTGCACCTACCATAGCAAAGAAAACCTTGCATTATCTGCATTGGCCGGATTAGCTTCAGAAGGTGCTTTCCAAATTGAGAAGAAAATAACGGGAAGAGGCCAAACAGGTGGTGTTTTTATGATACCAAATAATAGTATTAGTGATCTTGTGAATACTTGTCACCATCTATTAACCAGAAAACAAGCTAGAGATTTGGCAAGAGTATTAGCAAGAGGTGATCCGAATGTTCTTCTGAAACTCTCCAATAAACAAATAGGTTCCGGACTAGGAATTTATAAGAAATCCAAAATTGCAAAAGAAAGCGATTGATTGGGGAATTAAGAAAGCAACTCCTGTTATTCAAAAAGTTGGATCTGAAGCAATTAATTAATTATCAACCAAAGTGAGACCAAATTACAAATATAAAACTGACAGAATGGATCTTGATGCTGACATATACAAAGGAGGTGCAATTGATATCCAAAAAGCGATTGGCAAAATACCAAAACCAAAGGCTGGATGGACACCAGGAAAGTACAAATCAATGGGACCATATAATCCACTGGTGAGTTCTCAAATGGTACGTACAACCGTGTAATAAGGTGGATGAGATAGCTGCTGATCACGATATTTGTTATGATATGGGAAAAAAACAAAGGTGATTGTGATTGGCAAATGGTTTCATCACTGGATGAAATACCATATGGTGAAATGCCAAAGAGGGGATCAACAGCACGATTCTTGATTGATCGATAAAAAACAGAAACTGGGTCTTGGGGTATCAAAAAACGGAAGAATCCGTCGAGTGAAGTGAACTGGCAAGAAAAATTAGCTGATGAATTACACAAACCAGTAAAACGTAACTTTACTCGACGACGTGTAACAGTCAATCATATTGATGAAATATGGTGTTCTGATTTAGTTGAAATGCAGCAGCTCAGCAAGTGGACCAAGGGCTACAGATATCTTCTGATGGTCTTAGATGCGTTTAGTAAATACGGTTGGATTGTACCGTTGAAGGATAAAAAAGGTGAATCTGTAACTGAAGCATTCAAATCCATTATCAGAGAGGGAAGAAAACCTGAGTACTTATGGACTGATGAGGGTAAAGATTATTATAACAAGCATTTGAAGGACTTGTTGGATAAGAATAACATAACACTGTATTCCACGGTAAATGAAGAAAAATCATTGTGAAAGATGGAATAAAACAATAAAAACCAAAATGTGGAAGCAGTTTACTATTTGGGGTAATACAGTAATCAGTATTTGGATATTCTACCCAAAATATTAGAACAGTATAATAACACCAAACATGGTTCAATAAAAATGACACCTGTTGAAGCTAGTCAGGAAAAAATGAAGGAATTGTATACTTTAATCTGAATAGTAATACAGAACCATCATCAAAACCGAAGTTTAAAATCGGTGATAAGGTTAGAATAAGCAAAGGCAAGAGAAAAGTATTCGACAAAGGATATACCCCTAATTGGACTGAGGAAGTATTTACAATTGATAAGATCCAATATGCGAATCCAGTCACTTACAAATTAAAAGATCTCCACGGTGAAGAGATAAAAGGCAGTTTTTATGACCCTGAGCTGTTAAAAGCCAAACAGGATATATTCAGAATTGAAAAAATCATAAGGAGAAATCATAAGAAGAAGCAAGCGTTAGTAAAGTGGAAGAGATACAGTGATGATTTCAACAGTTGGGTACCACTAAAGGATGTGCTGAAAATATAAACGTTAATCGAGTAATGTATATTAGCGACATTACTTGGTTGTGGTGAAAATAGTATAGCCTATATATACAGATAGATCGTCTATCAGATGTGTTATTTTTGCCATATCTGCTTTTGCTATTATGATAGCCAAAAATATTGTTGTTTCTGGCTATATGTATATTTTATATAAAGCCATATATTCAAATGAATACTTGGAGCCGTCTAACTTTGAAAAGGCATATTTATAGCCATATTTTTTATCGCAAGTCATTTTCACTGAACCAGCACTAGCATGAAGCTTTTTTCCAGCACTGGATAAACTTTTGAAAATTATAATCGTCCCATCGGAGCGGTTTATTGATTTGACTTTTTTCTTATTCAAATGATTATACTTCACAAAAGAATAATCTCGATTTTTTGCTGCTTTCTTACTATTCTCACTTTGTGATAATAATTGTAAATTACACAGTCTATTATCAGTTTTCACATCATTAATATGATCAATGACTTTATCACTCGAAATTGAACCGTTGAGAACCGTGAGCTAGCATTGAGTTTTGTTTGAATCCCAGCCCGCTGACAGAACAACGATTATATCCACAATGATTTAAGCTGCACCCAACTATTTTCATTGTTCTGGTATTAATAACCTTGCCAAGATTCGACGCGGCATATTTATTATACAAAGGATGAACCTTATATATTTCAATTTCAGTTTTCATACTCATACTACCAATATATCAATAACGTTTCTCTTTTATATAAAACTCAAAAGCTCTGTTTTGCCACTTGGTGAATAAGTTTTTGATTTGCAGAGGCCTGAGATAGCCTAATTTATGCTGTTTCTGGCTAAAGGAGTTTTTTGATTTCCAGAGGGGTGGCAAGAGTACTTTTTGGTCATGACCCGACTTCGCGAAGGGTTTCTAGTAGAAGGATTTTTTTTGATTTCTAGAGGGTTGGGAGACATGAAATTTGCCAATGAGAGGGCTTAGGACAAAACATACCCTAAGAGGCCTGAAAATGCATTTTTCGAGTTGAGGCCCGGCGAGGGTATTTTTTGGGTTTCTAGGGGAGTGGGTATGCCGTTTTTTGCATAATGTCCTAGTACCGCCATTTACTATACTACTTTCGGTTTTCAAAAAAATCGCCAGAAGAAAAACGTTTTGAAAACTTACTTATGAGCAGTCTGGCCGAAATATTAACTCACTTAGTGACTATAACTAGAAAGTTGCCGAGACCGGGCTAGGCACAGCGTAATTTTGACCAACTTTGGGTCGATTTCCAGGAATTTCCCAGCCCTAAGGTCTCTAAATGAAATGGCCAGAAGAAAAAAAATTTTTCAACGCTTACTTATGAGCAGTCTGGCTGAGATATTAAGTCACTTAGTGACTATGACTAGAAAGTCGCCGAGACCGGGCTACGCTGCAGCGAGATTTTGACCAACTTTGGGTGGATTTCCAGGAACTTGGGCGATATTTTCCAGTCGTAGGGACTCTAAACTAATTCGAGAAGACTTTGGTTTTCAGTGAAATGGCCAAAAGAAAAATTTTTGAACGCTTACTTATAAGCAGTCTGGCCGAAATATTAACTCACTTAGTGACTATCACTAGAAAGTCGCCGAGACTGGGCTAGGCGCAGCGCGGTTTCAGTTGACGAAATGTTAACTCACTTAGTGACTATGACTAGTAAGTCGCAAATACCTGGCTACGCGCCGCGCGATTTTGACCAACTTTGGGTGGATTTCCAGGAACTTGGGCGATATTTCCCAGCCCTAGGGACTCTAAACTAATTGGAGAAGACTTTGGTTTTCAGTGAAATGTCCAGAAGAAAAATTTTTGAACGCTTACTTATAAGCAGTCTGGCCGAAATATTACCTCACTTAGTGACTATGACCAGAAAGTCGCCGAGACCGGGCTACGCGCAGCGTGATTAAAGGGACCCTTTAGCCGATCACCTCAATACTCTTTGTTTGGTTACTTCTCTTTTTATTTCCACTATTGATGACTTCATTAGAATACTGACAACGTTCCCCTACTGCCACTCTTGCCTGATTACAGCAATTACTACAACTCTGATGCGTAGGTTTGGCCCGCGCTTGTTTATCTGGATCACACCCGTGCTGTCAATCATCTGTCTAATACGTCAAATTCGGAAATCAACGCTGATGTCAGTACATGCGCAGTGTTCTACTACCAAGAATTCGCAGAATTTACTTAGTGAAAAATCTTTTCATTTCTGAATTTCCACTATCAAGCATAGGGTGTATGATCCAAATAAATCAGCACGTTCAATATAACAATTATCAAGAATAAGTTTACAAATTAAAATCAAGGAAAAGTGCCAGGATCTCTAATAAAAGTTGTTGTTGAAAATTCTGTACGACTAAAGTGTTACAAGAAATAGGTATGCAAACTCCCAGCTTCGTGGGAGGGAGTTCCAGTTGAAGCCATCCATCTCATTAAGTGAACGTGCTCTTTTGGTACAAACATATCTTAACGAGGTGCCGCTGCTATTGTAAGGAATCTTTAACCCCCTTCCCCCCCGACAATGTTGTAAGCGGGCAATGACCACTTCATCACGATTAACAAAATTGATTTGGGCGGAACGGGGCGAACTGATAAATTACCCTGACAGATATTGCAAAAGTGGGAAGGTGTGCCAAGACTTTTGTCGGAGATTGTAGGAATAAAGTAATTAAACATCGCTATAAAACTCCCTGAACAGCTCAGTAAAAAGGGCAAGGTTTGACTGAAAAGTTGGACAGGAAACTAAAAATAAGTTAAGGAGTCTAACGCGTCTAATTCCAAAAAGAGCGCTTCCAAAATCTAGATTTCAATTTTTATTTTGTTTTCTCGATCGACACCCGCGAGTAAACAAACGAGTTGCTGAACAACGCAGCTGACCCGAAAACATGTAGTATAGCAACGGTGCGCGCAGAACATGAATGTACCAAGGTATTTTACCAGGTCTAGCAAGAATCAGTTAACAAATTATTTAAGTAAATACTACATTAAAAATAGTTAGATTACAGGGCACTATTTCCAGCGTAACAACAGTCAGGTAATTTACACATACGAAGAACTAGTTCCTAGGAAACGTAGCACCCGCGTATACAACAACAACGATAAGAAAGGCAACATTTGATCAGCTAGTCAAGGAGCAAGTCCGTAATGTCAATGTATCCCAAACACCTAAAGTATTCCAATATTATATTTCGAATGACCCAACACCTATTTCTTAAAACATTACCGTTGCCTTTTTACCCATTATTACAACGAATAAATATGGTTAAGAATTGATATCTTGTTTGCATTTTATTGTTTTACATATTCTCCACCCTTAGATTGAGCTAGTCCCTAGTTCACAGTGAGTTAATAGAATGCAAGCAAGATAACATGACAATACCATAACAAAAAAAATGGAGGCATATATATATATAAACATATATATCTCTTCACGAACTCAACACTACAGCTGAACAATGTATAACCTACAAGTAAAAATTATGTGGACATACGGCATTAAAAGAAAATCGCATAAGCGAAGGGTTGATAGGAATAACAGTGTTCAAAAATGCTCACGTAAAATCTTAATTGTAATATAAAGTGTAAACAGAAGATTAAACCTAGTTGAGTTTCTTACTGCTGAGTTAACAGACAAAAATTTAGTAGTATTCGTGTCAAACCCCGCTTAGTAACTTCATGAAATACTTAACAAAATTGTTTGTTGTTTGTTTGTTTCAGTGTTTTTTTTTGGTTAACAAATAAAGAAGCCTCGACTGTGCTCTGTTCTGTTGTAAAGCACGCAGGAAGCGGTAGAGCACCAAAGAAGTGTAGGGGAAAACACGAGACGTAGTCGAGTGTTTTTCCCTACTTCTTGAGTGCTCTACCGCTTTCTAAGTGCTTTACAACAGAACAGAGCACAGTCGAGGCTTCTTTATTTGTTTTATGATAAAGAATCCGATAATTTCCCCACGAATTTGGCTGAATTTTCAAACCAAACTTTATTTTCCAAACGAGCAAAAGTGGCGTCAGCCGTGAATTGTTCTCTGATAAAGCACGCTAAAATAAGCCAATCACAGTCCTTGTTAGAATTGTTCAAATAATTTGATTGGCTAACAAAGTGACAGCTGTCAGTCACAAACTGGCCTTCAGCTAAGCTTTCAGTTTCGAGTAGTTTGAGCGGCTTTCGAGAGAAGAACGATGCCTTCGAAGTTCGCTTTTAAGTTAAATTTTAAATACGGATCTAAAGGCAGGTAAGGTTTATAGTCCAGAGGAATCCGGCCGTATTGTGGCCCATGAAAACGTGCACTTTTCCAGTGGAAATTACGAAACGTGGAGCTCAAAGCCCGCGGATGAAAATGCAAAATGCCGAGTTGAATTTGAACGGAGCTGCAGTTATTTACGGCTTGTAGCCGCATGCAGCAAGATTGCCCGAACTAGCGTAAAAGTTAGAAAGACTAAACGGCCCCCACTGGTTCTACTCCGAGCACAGAAGAGAATATCAGGGCAAGCTTTGCACTGACTACTCGTCGGTTCACTTCGCTGAGATGACCGGAGAACGAGCATTACTACACTACATGTAAGTGTTGTTTGAGCAATTGAGCATTTTTACAAAAATAAAGCTTCTCATCGTAAACAGAGACAGTTCAGTTGTTGTTTTCTGTCGTTGTTTTACTTCTTATGTATAATTTCTGCCTTCGTAACAAATATAATGTCTTTTATCGAAGCACTTTTTAGGTTCAGAATTTGTTTATTTCGCTACGTGTTTTGTCGGCGGGAATCTAGCAAAACTTTTTATTTTAGTACAGTTTTAACACTACTGTTGCTAACAATGGTCTCTGTGAGCCATATTTACTACAGACAAATAGCTCGTTTCCATTGCGTTTGTCTGAATCACAGGGGATGTTTAATTTGGGTCAAATTTGTCAAAATTCCGAAGCAAAAATTTGAAAGCTAACTTACCGTCATCAACCCGTGCTCTGTTCTCTGATAAAGCACGCTCTTTCAGCCAATCAGAGCGCGCGTTATATGGAAACTTTATTATAATTTAGTTTATGTTTCTTTGTTTTCGTGAATGATTGGTAGTTATAAATAACCAAAGCGTGTCAATGGCTCATTCTAGTAATACAAGACGGAATTTCTGATTTATCGGGTGGTTTACGTTGTTTTGGCATGAAGAATTTGTAAGGAGGTGTATTGGCCTGACAAACAGTAACAATTGCTTCCTTTAGAGGGCTGTGCCTTGCAAAATCCAAAACTTTCCTTATTTCTTCCGTCATAGGAGTATTGGTCAGATATTCTGTTAAACTAGGAAAGGTTACTGCTTCTTCGTAAGTTGGCAATTTAGAAAAATCTTTAGCTGAGTCAACTGTTGTGCTTGTTTCATTATGTTTGGAGCTGGAAATCTGCTGTGTTTCACACGCTTTGTCGTGAACTAAGTCTTCTTGGCAGCTTGCTTGGCTGGGCAAGACAAAGAGACGAGAGTCAGTGGTAATTTCCTGGGAATACGAAAGAGTTTCGGTTTTCTTTGTGTGCACATTGGGTATGGCTTCCGAATCTAAATTCCTAGTCCTGAAAATACCTGAAGTGGTCTGACTGCGTAAGTCAGATTTTGGTAAAACCTGTTGTACAACTTGATCAGGGGTTTACAAGGGTTGTTTACTCACAATGCTTTGTTCATTTTCCTTTGGAGCGTCTTCCATTTCTGTGTGAAATATTTTCTCGTTAATCTCTTCTCTTAAAATTGGGTAACTTCTTTTCTGTTTTAATATTGGTTTTAATTTAACTGACGATATATTATGATTTCTTGTATCTATTTTTAACTTCTTCAATGCGTTTCCGTTTTCCTATGGTTTCGTCACTGTTTGTGGTGATAACATCTTTGAGATGTAATTCTTTCCTTTCTAGGTCATCTACGTAGGTACTATGACGTTTATCAATAATCACGGTAACGCCAGCGTTAATGTTTCCATCGGGACAAATTGACATGTTGTTAACACCTTGTGCGGCGTCATCGCTGAGTGAGAAAACTGTCTGATTTTGCGGTATTCTCTTGGTAATATTAATATGGACATAGCCAGTCTCCATTTTATTTTCAATTTCTGATAAATGATATTTGCGCACTTTCACTTGTGTATTTCTGTTAACCTTTCTTTTATTGCGTCTCGTATGTTGAGAACTCTGGTTCAATTTGGTAACTGTATTTAATTTTCTCAACATGTGTTATCAAAAGTTACATTGTGATTACTATTTTTCGTCGTCGAAGAAAGCGGACATAAAGATTCCCTAGACTGTGTTTCAGACACGATATTTTTAGCTGGATATGGGTGTCCCGGGATTACCACGATATCCGAAATAGGCGAGTCAGAAAAACTGTCATCAAGGCGATTGTGACTATTTACAATTGGCGATTCCGTGCGAATATCATCAATACTATTTACACCTGTTTTACAAGTAGAAACATTATGTCGAGCAACCGAATGTCTTGGAGAGAATCTGCTATCTATAGTGGTAAAACAATTTCTGGGCTTATAACTAACTTGATTGTTGTTTCTAGTTGCTCTTCGAAAACCTTGTCTATAATATTTAAATAATTTTGTTCTGCCAAAACGGACTCTTGGGGTACCAACAAGAGTCCTTAGGCGTTTCCCTGGTTGGAATTTGGTGCTTCCTCTATGGCTAACATAGAACGTCGATTGTAGAAAGGGTGAATACGGAATTCATTACTATATTCATCATTCCAGCCTCTGTAAGATCGGTCATATGAGCGATTGGCGGAATGGCGCGGATTCTGATACCGCCTTAAAACACTCTCTAAATATGTTAACCGTCGCTGTAACTGGTCTAGTTGACTGTTTGGTCCCTGCCAATTACTAGGTTGAAAAGGGCGCGATGTCCCAGGAGGCTGATCATCATAAGCAGCCATAGCATAAGTTGCGTTTATGTGCTGCTGCTGACGCTGTTGTTGTTTTTGGAGTGTTTTAATGTGATTGGACAATTCGTCCAGTTTCTTTTCAGCAGCTGAAGGACCTGGAGCTGGCGCAGCGGTGGCTATCACTGCATTGTTCAAGTACTTGAAGGTTGCTCCAGGAATTTAGTAAACGTGATTTGCATTTTCGTTAACACAGATTGAGTATCTGAAGCAGCCTGGCGGCGATTGACGATGTCCTTCATACGCTTGAGACTCGGCCTCCTGAAACGTCTTTGGCCTACCTATAGTGACACATAGGCCTGAAGGTCGCCCTGTAATACCTCAATAAAATATCTCACTGTTTCTACGTCAGACAATTTTAATCGTTTGCATAGGCGCGTAATATCAGTAATGTAATCGTCGATGGGCTCGTTTGGAGCGTGTTTACGCGCACTTAATTGTTGACTTAAAATCCAATCCTGTGGGCCAGAGCCAAAACGTGCGCGAAACGCATCAAAAAGAGCAGATAAAGTGCTGGTAGTTTCCTCAGCTAATGTGACAAAGCAGGCGTGCGCAATGCCCCGCAAATAGAGTGAAAAAGCATTAGGTTGCAACTCCTCCGACCAATTATTTAATTTGGCTATGCCACGAAAATTCTCCAACCATACTGACGCGTCCGCTATAGGATTTCCATCAAAAATTTCTGGCTTCAAGCCGTGATCATGACTAGTTGCTTTTTGGTCAATCTTATTTTGTGGAGAATCTAATTGTGTGCGTGTCGTATGCGCTTCTTTTTCTAGATCGCCTTTTATTGTCGTCAGAAAAGAGGTAAAGAAGGCTTTAAATTCTTCTTTTTGGGCAGCATTCATGATACCGGATACAGGACAAACACAAATATTACTTTCTCTGTGCGTTTCAATCAGCTGTGCCTGATGTATTTGAGAACGCGTAACGATCTTTTTAGAGGCTTTAGGCCTAGGTGGCATAAATTGCAACAAGCACTATTCCTATCAATCCCAATTAAATGTCGGTGCAAACTTTTAACTAAAAGATAACAGAATTGGATCACCACAACGAACAGTAGCACAAGTACGAAAGTACTAACAAATATATTATTTAAAACTAACATAGGGTGCTAGAAAAGGTTACGAAAAAGGAATAATGAGTACGCAACATCAGTAGGCCTTACGCTCCATCTGGCGGGTTGATTTCCTGGCTTGTCCTGGCTTGACCTGGTTTGTGCTGGCTTGACTTGGCTTGACTCAGCTTGTCCTGGTTCTCTTAGTTCTGCAAGTAACTCCGTAAAAGAAAGACACGCACGCGTCGGCTTCTACTTCTTGGAACTTAACCCTCAATGTTCAGTTCTGTTTATTTTTTGTCTCAGTTCCCCTTAGACAGCGACTGTAAACGTTAATGTTGGCGTTTAATCCACCGTCTGCATATGATGATGATGTTAATTACAACATCCACGGTCGAGCAGTTGGTAACCGGAGTGGTCCGGTTAAAACATTACGGCCATAGCCACGTCTAGTCATCCACTGATCGGATTTTCGACACAAAATCCGGGCCGTCGGGCACCGAAACCGGAACTCCACCAGCTTGTTAAAGCGACCTTGGGGAAATTAGCCGATCACTTAAACACTCTTTGTTTGGTTAGCTCGCTTTTTATTTCCACTATTGATGACTTCATTAGAATACTGACAACGTTCCCCTACTGCCACTCTTGACTGATTACAGCGATTACTACAACTCTGATGCGTAGGTTTGGCCCGCGCTCTTTTATCTGGATCACACCCGTGCTGTCAATCAGCTGTCTAATTCGTCTAATTCGAAAATTAACGCTGATTTCAGTACATGCGCAGTGTTCTACTAGCATGAATTCGCAGAATTCACTTAGTGAAAAATCTTTTCATTTCTGAATTTCCACTATCAAGCATAGGGTGTATGATCCAAATAAATCAGCACGTTCAATATAACAATTATCAAGAATAAGTTTACAAATTAAAATCAAGGAAAAGTGCCAGGATCTCTAATAAAAGTTGTTGTTGAAAATTCTGAAAAATTGGACAGGAGACTAAAAATAAGTTAAGGATTCTAACGCGACTAATTCCAAAAAGAGCGCTTCCAAAATCTAGATTTCAATTTTTATTTTGTTTTCTCGATCGACACCCGCGAGTAAACAAACGAGTTGCTGAACAACGCAGCTGACCCGAAAACATGTAGTGTAGCAACGGTGCTCGCAGAAGTAGTAGTAGTAGTAGTAGTAGTAGTAGTAGTAGTAGTAGTAGTAGTAGTAGTAGTAGTAGTAGTAGTAGTAGTAGTAGTAGTAGTAGTAGTAGTAGTAGTAGTAGTAGTAGTAGTAGTAGTAGTAGTAAGACTTGTTTTTACTAGGGTAGCATTTGACAGTAATAAAACTGATAACCTAATGGCCCTCAACATAAATGTACCAAAGTATTTTAACAGGTCTAACAAGAATCAGTTAACAAATTATTTAAGTAGATACTATATTCAAAATAGTAAGATTACATGGCACTATTTCCAGTGTAACAACAGTCAAGTAATTTACACATACGAAGAACTAGTTCCTAGGAAACGCAGCACCTGCGTATACAACAACAACGATAAGAAAGGCAACATTTGATCAGCTAGTCAAGGAGCAAGTCCATAATGTCAATGTATCCCAAACACCTAAAATATTCCAATATTATATTTCGAATGACCCAACACCTATTTCTTAAAACATTACCATTGTCTTTTTACCCATTATTACAACGAATAAATATGGTTGGGAATTTATATCTTGCTTGCATTTTTATTGTTTTACAATTTTGACCAACTTTGGGTGGAATTCCAGGAACTTGGGCGATATTTCTCAGCCCTAGGGATTCTAAACTAATTCGAGAAGACTTTGGTTTTCAGTGAAATGGCCAGAAGGAAAATTTTTGAACGCTTACTTATGGGCAGTCTGGCCGACATATTAGCTCACTTAGTGACTATGACTGGAAAGTCGCCGAGAGCGGGCTACGCGCAGCGCTATTTTGACCAACTTTGGGTCAATTAAGAGGAACTTGGGTGATATTTCCCAGCACTAGGGACTTTAAACTAATTTTAGTAAGACCTTGGTTTCTAGAGAAATGGGCAGATAAGAATTTTTGACCACTTACTTAGTAGCAGTCTAGCAAAAATATTAACTCACCTAGCAACTATGACTAGAAAGTCGCCGAGATTGGGCTACCGGCAGCGCGATCTTGACCAACTTTGGGTGGATTTCCAACAACTTGGGCGATATTTCCCAGCGCTAGGGACTCTAAACTAATTCGAGAAGACTTTGGATTCTAGTGAAATGACCAGAAAAATATTTTTGAAGTTCTACTTATGGACAGTCTGGCCAAAATATTAACTTACTTAATGACTATGACTAGAAAGTCGCCGAGACCGGGCTACGCGCAGCGCGATTTATACCAAGTTTGGGTCGATATCCAGGAACTTGGGCGATATTTTCCAGTCCTAGGGACTCGAAACTAATTCCAGAAGACCTTGGTTTTCAGTGAAATGGCGAGAAAAGGTGTTTTGAACGCTTACTTATGAGCAGTCTGGCCGAAATATTAACACACTTAGTGACTATGACCAGAAAGTCGCCGAAACCGAGCTACGCGCAGCGCGATTTATACCAACTTTGGGTCGATTACCAGGGACTTGGGCGATATTTCCCAGCCCTAAGGAGTCTAAACTAATATGAGAAGACATTGGTTTTCAGGAAAATTGCCAGACGAAAAATTTTTGGACGCTTACTTATCAGCAGTCTGGCCAAAATAATAACTCACTTAGTGACTATGACTAGACCGGGCTACGCGCAGCGTGATTTTGACCAGAAGAAAAATCGACCAGAGGAAATCGACTAAAAGTTGGTCAAAATCGCGTTGCGCGTAGCCCGGTCGCGGCGACTTTCTGGTCATAGTCACTAAGGGAGTTATTATTTCGGCCAGACTGCTCATAAGTAAACGTTCAAAACTTTTTCTTCTGGCCATTTCATTGAAAACCAAAGTCTTCTCGAATTTGTTTAGAGTCTTTAGGGCTGGGAAATATCGCCCAAGTGTTTGGAAATCGATCCAAAGTTGGTTGATTGGTTGATTGTTGAGTTGTTGAGTTTTTTTCCATAAATAACCAGAAGAAATGTTTGAAATTCATTACAAAACTGATTGGGTGCGAGGTCTATAATCACGGTGAAAAATGGTTAAGGGCTCTTTTTATGACTGGATATGTTGTATGCAAGCTCACTAATAAGACTCAACATCTGAGACGTTGTCAGATGTGATACTGTCAAGCAAACCCAACTCTTTAAACAATGTGTGGCCATAAATTTACTTTGACTTTTATCCAGAATGCCTGGGATTTAATGGGCCGGACGTCCATAAATTTCTACAAGTAATTAGGCAACAAGAATTGAGAGCTTCGTTAATAAGGGATTTATTACGCAACTGAAAATGTTCAGAAAAATGCCACGATCACAAACTGGAGAAACATTGCAAACTTCAAACGCGCAATTCTGATTGAAAGCCGACTAGTCGCATACTCGCGCCTGATGTTAAACAAAACAGAAGGGAAAAAGAGTTGGAAAGAAAACAAAACGAGTGTTTCGTGTGATCAAAGCAAGCTCTTTCAGAAACGCCATAACACTAACGAAAATCTTTAACAGTGATCGTGGGGGATCATTCTGGACAGTGCCCGGTCCAATACTTAGGGAATACTGTGCCAGCAATGAAGCAATTTGATTGGTTAATCTGAGTTCTTAACCCTCTGAACTAACTTAGGATGAAATATAAACTAGTTATGTAACGTTTTCTCTTGGTATACATTGGAATATCCCACTTGTATTCACTTGGTATATACAAAGAAAATACAAGTGACACAAGAGAAAGCGCTGCATAAGCGTTGCGTGCGAAAGGATACCCCCTATTCCCTCCCCGTTTACACCTGCTATGCAGGATGTATACATGGCTTATCATTATAAAAATAACAAAAATATCATTACAGCCGTAAAATAATGTTTTCAGTGACACGGCTGCAAAGGTAACAGAAAAGAAATACCACAATGTACAGCAAACACAAATTAATTTTTATTCCTAAAACATTCCAAAGCAAACAGAGGATGGTAATATTATCTAAAAAAAAGCTGGAAACACATCCATATCTACGAAGAGGAAAACAAAAGGAGCAATGTCAATAACAGGCCAAAATACTCAATACTTCTCATTAACACTACTATTAAGCTGCATTTAGCCAAGTCTTGCGATCACCTCGAGTATTCGTTTTTTTTTCAATAAAAGGTCATTTACAATGCGAAACAGCATCTCGGTAATCGATCAACAGATTATTACAAACAATTCCTGCTCTAGCCAGTGCCAGAACCTAAGGATTAATTCACCATGCATATGGAATGTCATTCATTTTTATCTTGTTCAGTGTCAACTAAACTGCAATATTAATTCTCAATACTGATGTTCATTCAGCTCCATCTTGCTCATTTCAGAACTAAGATAGTAATTCTCCACATTAATTGTCATTCAGTTTTATCTTGCCCAGTGTCAGAACTTAAATAGTAAATCTCCATACTGAATGTCGTTCAGTTTTATCTTGTCCGTTGGCAGAACTGATATTGCAATTCTCCATACTGATTGCTGTTCAGTCTTATCTTGTCCAATGTCAGAATTGATATTGCAATTCTCCATACTGATTACTGTTCAGTTTTATCTTGTCCAGTGTCAGAACTGATATTGTTGTAATTCTCCATAATGATTGTCGTTCAGTTTTATCTTGTCCATTGTCAGAACTGATATTGTTGTAATTCTCCATACTGATTGTCGTTCAGTTCTATGTTGTCCAGAGTCAAAATTAACATTGCAATATTCCATACTGATTGTCCTTCAGTTTTATCTTGGTCAGTGTCAAAAATGATATTGTTGTAATTCTCCCTTCTCATTCTCATTCATTTCTATCTTGTCCACTGTCAGAATTGTTATTGCAATTCTCCATACTGATTGTCGTTGAGTTTTAACTTGTCCAGTGTCAAAACTGATATCATTGCAATTCTGCATACTGATTGTCTTGTCCATTTTCAGAACTGTTATTGTTGTAATTCTCCATACCGATTGTCATTCATTTCTATCTTGTCCAGTGTCAGAACTGATATTGTTGTAATTTTCCATGTTGATTGTCGTTCAGTTTTATCTTGCCCATTTTCAGAACTAATGTGGTTGTAACTCTCCACCCTGACTGCTGTTCAGTTTTATCTTGTTTAGTGTCAGAACTGATATTGTTATAATTCTACACACTGACTGCCCTTCAGTTTGATCTTTTTCAGTGCCACAACTGATATTGTTGTAATTCTCATTACGAATTGTCATTCAGTTTTATTTTTTGCAGTGTCAGATCTGAAAATGTTGTAATTTACCATGCTGATTGTCACTTTTTATCTTGTCTACTGTCAGAACTGATAATGATGTAATTCTCCACACTGACTGCCGTTCAGTTTTATCTTGTTCAGTGTCAGAACTGGTATTGTTTAATTCTCCAAACTGACTGTCATTCAGTTTTATCTTTTGCAGTGTCAGAACTGATGTGGTTGTAATGATCTATACTGACCACTGCTCAGTTTTATCGTGTCCGTTGTCAGAACTGATATTGTTGTAATTCTCCACACTGACTGCCATTCAGTCTTATCTTGTCCATTGTCAGAACTATTGATGTAATTCTCCATTTTACCTGTCGTTCAGTTTTATCTTGTCCAGAGTCAAAATTGATATTGTTGTAATTCTCCCTACGGTTGTCATTCAGTTTTATCTTGTCCTGTGTCAGAACTGATATTGTTGTAATTCTCCATACTGATACTGGTTAAGTTTTATTTTGTCCAGTGTCAGAACTGATATTGTTGTAATTCTCCTTACAGATTATCTTGTCCAGTGTCCAAACTGATATTGCTTTAATTCTCCACACTGACTCTCATTTAGTTTTATCTTGTCCACAGTCAAAATTGATATTGTTGTAATTCTCCCTACGGTTGTCGTTCAGTTTTATCTTGTCCTGTGTCAGAACTGATATTGTTGTAATTCTCCATACTGATACTGGTTAAGTTTTATTTTGTCCAGTGTCAGAACTGATATTGTTGTAATTCTCCTTACAGATTATCTTGTCCAGCGTCCAAACTGATATTGTTTTAATTCTCCACACTGACTCTCATTTAGTTTTATCTTGTCCAGAGTCAAAATTGATATTGTTGTAATTCTCCCTACGGTTGTCGTTCAGTTTTATCTTGTCCTGTGTCAGAACTGATATTGTTGTAATTCTCCATACTGATACTGGTTAAGTTTTATTTTGTCCAGTGTCAGAACTGATATTGTTGTAATTCTCCTTACAGATTATCTTGTCCAGTGTCCAAACTGATATTGTTTTAATTCTCCACACTGACTCTCATTTAGTTTTATCTTGTGCAGTGTCAAAACTGATGTTGTTGTAATTCTCCATACTGACTACCGTTCAGTTTTATCTTTTCCGTTAATAGAACTATTGTTGTAATTGTCCATACTGACTGCTGTTCAGTTTTATCTTGTCCGTTGTCAGAACTATTGTTGTAATTCTCCATACTGACTGCCGTGTAATTTTATCTTGTCCTTTTCAGAACTATTTTTGTAGTTCTCCATACTGACTGCCATTCAAATTTCTCTTGTCCATTGTCAGAACTATTGTTGTAATTCTCCATACTGATTGTCGTTCAGTTTCATCTTGTCCAGTGTCAAAATTGATATTGCAATTCTCCTTACAGTTTGTCCTTCAGTTTTATCTTGTCCAGTATCAGAACTGATATTGTTGTAATTTACCACACTGAATGTCACTCATTTTTATCTTGTCCGGTGTCAGAACTGATATTGTTCTAATTCTTCACATTGACTGCCATTCAGTTTTATCTTCTTTAATGTCAGTACTGACATTGTTGTAATTCTCCACACTAACTGCCGTTAAGTTTTGCCTTTTGCAGTGTCAGAACTAATATTGTTGTAATTGTCCATACTGAATGCCATTCAGTTTTATTTTCTCCGTTTTCAGAACTATTGTTGCAATTCTCCATACTGACTGTCGTTCAGTATTATCTTGTCCAGTGTCACAATTGATATTGCAATTCTCCATACTGATTGCTGTTTAGCTTTATCTTGTCCAGTGTCAGAACTGATATTGTTGTAATTCTCCACACTGACTGCCGTTCAGTTTTATCTTGCTTAGTGTCAGAACTGATATTGTTGTAATTCTTCATACTGATTGTCATTCAGTTTTATCTTGTCCAGTGTCAGAACTGATTTTGCTGTAATTCTCCATACTGACTGCCGTTCAGTTTTATTTTCTTCGTTGTCAGAACTATTTTTTTTAATTCTCCATACTGATTGTCGTTTAGTTTTATCTTGTAAAGTGTCAGAATTGATATTGCAATTCTCCATAGAGATTGTCGTTCAGTTTTATCTTGTCCAGTATCAGAACTGATATTCTTGTAATTCACCAAACTGATTGTCATTCATTTTTATCTTGTCCAGTATCAGAAATGATGTTGTTGTAATTCTCTACACTAACTCCTGTTCGGTTTCATCTTGTCCTCTGTCAGAACTAATATTGTTCTAATTCTCCACGCTGACTGCGGTTGAGTTTTATCTTGTCCATCACCAGAACGATCGTTTTAATTCTCCATAGTAATTGTCATTTAGTTTTATCTTGTCCAGTGTCAGAGCTGGTATTGTAGTAATTTTCCATACTGATCGTCATTCAGTTTTATCTTGTCCAGTGTCAAAACTGATATTGTTGTAATTCTCCATCCTGACTGTCGTTCAGTTTTACCCTGCCCATTGCCAACACTGATGTTGTTCTAATTCTCTATACCGATTGTCAGTTATTTTTATCTTGTCCAGTGTCAGAACTGGTATTGCTATTCTCCATAGTGACTGTCCTCCTTTTTTATCTTGTCCAGTGTCAGAACTGATATTGTTGTAATTCTCCATGTTGATTATCGTTCACTTTTATGTTGTCCGGTGTCAGAACTGATATTGCTGTAATTCTCCCTACTGATTATGATTCATTTTCATTTTGTCCCGTGTCAGAACTAATATTGTTGTAATCCTCCACACTGACTGCCGTTCATTTTTATCTTGTTCAGTGTCAGAACTGATATTGTTGTAATTCTCCACACTGACTGCCCTTCAGATTTCTCTTGTCCGTTGTCAGAATGATTGTTGTAATTCTCCATACTGCTTGTATTTCAGTTTTATCTTGTCAAGTGTCAGAATTAATATTGCAGTTCTCGATATAGGTTGCTGTTCAGTTTTATCTTGTCCAGTATCAGAACTGATATTGATGTAATTCACCATACTGATTGTCATTTAATCTTATCTTGTCCAGTGTCAGAACTGATATTGTTGTAATTTGCCACACTGACTGCCATTTAATTTTTTCTTGTCCAGTGTCAAAAACTCATATTGATGTAATTCTCCACACTGACTGCCATTTCTCTTTATCTTGTTCAGTGTCAAAACTGATATTATTTAATTCTCCATACTGATTGTCATTCAGTTTTTTCTTTTGCAGAGTCAGATGTGATATTGTTGTAATTCACCATGCTGATTGTCATTTATTTTTATCTTGTCCAATGGCAAAACTGATGTTGATGTAATTCTCCACACTGACTGCCGTTTACTTTTATCTTCTTTAGTGTCAGAACTGATATTGTTCAATTCTCCATATTGATTGTCATTCAGTTTTATCTTTTGCAGTGTCAGAACTGATATTGTTGTAATTCTCTATACTGACTGCCATTTAGTTTTATCTTGTCCATTGTCAGAACTATTCATGTAATTCTTCATACTGCATGTCGTTCAGTTTTAACTTGTCCAGAGTTGTCCATTGTTGTACATGTAATTCTCCCTACTGGTTGTCGTTCATTTTTATCTTGTCCAGTGTCAGAACTGATATTGTTGTAATTCTCCACACTGTCTCCCGTTCAGTTTTATTTTAATCAGTGTCAGAACTGATATTGCTGTAATTCTCCATACTGATAGTTGTTCAGTTTTATGTTGTCCAAGTCGGAACTGATAGTGCTGTAATTAACTTTCTTATATCTCTTACTTAGTACACGTGCTGTGATTGGTCAATTTATCAGGCCGTACTCTCCTGTACGGCACACTAAAATTTAAAGCTGGTTTTGTTGAAAAACTGTTTTGTGATTTATCGCCAAGTGTTCCTAACTTTTATAGCAAGTAAACATTTAAGACTTTTTTTACTCTAAATTGTGTATTAAAGCATGCTAACAACTTAAAAACAATTTCAAATTGACTCCTTTTGATTTTGAGGTGCATCAGAAATTTGAAGGCATTCCGCTTAAATAGAAATCGTTCCTGAGCCCGTCATACACACAATAGAGATATAATAAATATCTTACTAACCTCGTTTTCTCGGTCTGTACCGTAAATTACGGATCCTCGTTTTTTCCCCTTTGATTTATGGCCTGCAAGCTTTGCCCTTGAGCCATAAATTAAAGGGGAAAAAAACTCGGTCTGTAACTTATGGTACGGCCCTCAAACTCGGTTAGTAAGAGGTATATACCGATTGTCATTCATTTTGTATTTTGTCCAGTGTCAGAACTGACACTGTTCTAATTTTTCACACTGACTGCCGCTCAGGTTTATCTTGTTCAGTGTCACAACTGATATTGTTGTAATTCTCCATACTGATTTTTATCCAGTTTTATCTTTTGCAGTGTCAGAGCTGATATTGTTGAAATTCACCATACTGATTGTCCTTCATTTTTATCTTGTCCAGTGTCAGAACTGATATAGTTGTAATTCTCCACATTGACTCCAGTTCAGTTTTATCTTGTGCCGAGTCAGAACTGATAATGTTGTAATTCTCCGTACTGACTGCTGTTCAGTTTTATCTTGTCCGTTGTCAGAACTTTTGTTGTAATTTTCCATACTGATTGTTGTTCAGTTCTATCTTCTCCAGTGTCAGAATTAATATTCCAATTCTCCATACTCATTATCCTTCATTTTTGTCTTGTCCATTGTCAGAACTCATATTGTTGTAATTCTCCATACCGATAGTCATTCATTTTTTATCCAGTGTCAGAACTGATATTGTCCGGTGTGAGAACTGATGTTGTTGTAATTCTCCATGTTGATTGTCATTCAGTTTTATGTTGTCCAGTGTCAGAACTGATAATGTTGTACTTCTCCACACTGACTGCCATTCAGTTTTATCTTGTCTGTGTTCAGAAGAATTGTTGTAATTCTTCATACTGATTGTCCTCCAGTTTTATCTTGTCAAGTGTGAGAATAAATATTGCAATTCTCCATACAGGTTGTCGTTCAGTTTTATCTTGTCCAGTATCAGAACTAATATCGTTGAATTCACCATCCAAATTGTCATTCAATTTTATCTCGTCCAGTGTCAGAACTGAGATTGTTGTAATTCTCTCTACTTAGTGCCATTCAGTTTTGTGTTGTCCAGTCTCAGAACTGATAATGTTGTACTTCTCCACACTGACTGCCGTTCAGTTTTATCTTGTCCGTTGTCAAAAGAATTGTTGTAATTCTTCATGCTGATTGTCGCTCAGTTTTATCTTGTCAAGTGTGAGAATAAATATTGCAATTCTCCATACAGATTGTCATTTAGTTTTATCTCGTCCAGTGTCAGAACCGATATTGGAATTCTCTATACTGATTGTCCTTCATTTTTATCTTGTCCAGTGTCATAACTGATATTTTTGTAATTCTCCTCACTGACTGCCATTCAGTCTTACCTTGTTCCTTGGTTAATCATTTTAACCTTAGTTGGAAGTAGATTTTTAATCCTAGTTCTAGTTTAAAACCTTAGTTTTAGTCTCACGTTTTAATTTTTTATTACTTCTGTATTTTAGACATTAATTTTAATGTATATTTTAGACTTGTATTTTTTAGAGAACCCTCCTGGAAACCACCTTTAGGTGATTGGAGGCCTCCTTTTAAAATATCAGTTTATTATTATTTTTTTATTATTATCATTAAATCCTCAGTAGTTACAAGACATCGTATTGATCACAGTTTCAGGAATATTAATAACATATCCAAATTAGGGAACTCTTTCCTCAATACCAGTGCTTTCCTTATCACCACAAATGTTCCCAAAGTAAGATTTGTAATGCTGTCAGATAAATGTCACATAGCAGATAGCAGTGGCTTCATTCATTTCTACCCATTCATTAAACTTAAAATTTTCAACAGATTTTCCTTCTTTATTAAGGAAAAAACAAAGTTGAGATAACAGTGACCCAAAATGTTCTCCAGCTTTTACAGGTATTAAACCAGTTGTGCTGAATATTTTCCTTGACTCTTCTTCAAAATGCCAATTTTCCCTAAATTAACAAAAAATTCATTGACCTTAGAAGAATTTTTTCCTGACCATTTCCTGACCTGGTGTGGCACCCCTGTTTTAACTATTACACAGAAAGCTAAACCATAAAGTTTATCGAGAAATGAGGCTCCCAACCATCACCCTATTCACAGATTCTGACATCAGACTTATTACCTTAGAAAAACCACTTCACTAACAACTGGTTCAAGTTCAGCAGTAACTTTCCTTGAAACCCTCAACAACTACCATCCCTCTATCAAATTCACCATAGAAGTGGACACCAATACAGTTGACTCTTGTTATAGTGCACATCCTTGAGATCGTCATTTGTTGCCGTTATAGCAGGGCTGCCTGCAGTACAGGGGTGAGATGAAAATGACTCAATACAAGTCATATAAACCCACATGCAGTGCACATACTGCTTTGTGCTTTTAAGCAAAAAATTGTAATATATGTAGTATAGGTCAAAATAGTGTACAAACTACCGGTAGTAAACACTCCAAGACAACAGAACAATGACAAATCACTCAATACATTCAAGGTGTCCCTCGTAACGATTGAGAAACACTAAAAGAATCAGTGTGGGATCATATGAAGTGTTCACAATTTTGTAATAGGGATAGGATAATAGCCATAAATCAATGGCTGCTCCATCATTCAACTCTCTGCCAGACAGTGTCAGAAAATTGACAGATTAATTTTCATTCATTAAGGCCATAAGACACCGTCTGTTTCAGAAAGTGATTAAGATTTTAAGATTAAGATTTAATAATAAATGCTATTTTCATTCTAACACTTAGTAGTTTGTAGTCCATTGTATTAGTTTTAATATTAGCTTTAATGTTTCAGTTTTAATATCCTATTATATTTTTTTTCTGAGATTTTTACAGTTGGTGTGATATCACAGGATTTTTACCGACTTAACTAAGTGCAGATGTAGTTATATTCTATTTTGCCAATTTTGACATCTAAATTATGGTTTTTCATATATAGCCTCTATCAGTAACATCAGGCTGTCCATAATAGCAGGGGTCTGCAAGGCAAGAGTTGTCTGTAGTGTGCTACCAGTTATTGCAAAAGAAAGGCTGCAAACTAGAAAGGAAAGATCTCTCGCTTTATTGTAAAAGCCTTGCCAACTTATTACCACTAAGGCAATGGATCAACACCGTATGCTACACAAAATGACAGCAGCTGCCAACAATTTTTCTCTTAAAAACATGAAAGATGACTGATTGATACTTTCAGCAGGGCTCAACTTTCAGGAAAAAACCTTGGGGCCAGCTGGCCCCTTAGTTTTCATATTAATTTTAGTCACCAGCAAAAGTATTTCAGTCAGCAAAAAGCATGGAAAGGTAGTTGCCAGTGAAAAAAATTGGGTTGCATTGGTGACCCCAGCAGTCACAACGTTGAGCTCTGATCAGCTTACAAGCACCAATCCTCGCCCATGCCGAAATCTGGGGAAGTTCTCTGTCTGATGTTGCTGAGGAAGGAAGGTTTCAAGAGCTAATCAGAGAAACTTCTCCAAGCTAAATGCAATGCCACATGGCCAGGGCAAAGGCCACAAAAAGACTGCAAGTCAGATGAAAATGATGACCAGTCTCCACAATGCCCTGTACCCTACAGGGCATGATGAGTCCATTGTTGCTAAGACATGTTTTCTTTGTTTCTTCTTTTAGTCTTCGACCACAATTTGGATGCATTTTGTGTTTAAAAAAAATCAGTTCATAGGCCATCATCCTGTTCAATATAACTAAACAAAATCCAGTAACAAAATTAATTAAGGACCATGGCACAGGTGTAGCTTATTCATCTTTTTTATTTAAGTTTGCAATAAATTATTTTCATTTGCATGAAAATAATTGAGTGATGTTTCTTCTATGCACCTTTCATTATTATATACCAGTAATTTGTCATCATATCATTATTGTGGAAATTATTTCATTTCATTTTAATTGTTATGTGTACCGGTTTGTACCAACTGATTCCTATAAATGGCTTGTTCTTTTCAGGGTGTTTTCACGAAAGCTGTGAAACAAACTATTTCTTGATGAATATAACATAATATTGTCTACTGCATACAATATTTCATAAAGGCAACTATTTCAGTTTAATTATTACTTTAGCATATTTAGCTTTGTATCATCTCATTACACCAGGATCTCTCATTGCCAACAACAATTGTAATCTATTGGCAGTGTTTAAAACAGCTATTTCATCTACCAAAGGTAGCCCTAAAAGCTGATTCCTGAATAACATTCCCTAACAGTCCCTGGTGCAGTTGCAATTTTAAGATCCACTGGACAACGTTTTATGTCCAAAGTCAAGCTGGCTTCACCTCTTGACTGCAAGAGAGGAATTATGCACACATTAGTGCAACAGACCTTTGACTTGGGCATGGCTGAAAAAGCTGAGGGTGGGCTGATTGCAGGAGATAGATAAATCAGGTACACAAATGATGGACCTGAAGGGGAATAAAATTGTATGTTCCAATCAAGCAGCCATGTAAGGTGCAAGACTTAGCCAAAGTTTCTGTCAACATCAACCTGTTGAGAAATATTTTTCACACTTGATTTGCAAAAAAAATGTGACTGTATGTTTCAGCATGCTGCAGTTTGTTGTTTTCTGTTGAAGTCATCTCAACTCAAACGATGTTTTTGAATTAAAGTCAACAAAAACAAATCATTCTGTAAAAGCTGAACGTTGAGGGCAGGAAGGTTAATGTATATAATATTACTCGGCATTCTTTACCAGGATAATTGAGTCATAGAACGACCAACCACTTGTCGTTATAGCAGGCAATTTGTCAGCTTTCAAAAATGAACTTGAAGTTCATTTAGGTATTTATATAATTTTACTTTTGCAAAACGCTTGCATATGATTTTTACTATCTTACTATTATATTGGTGTTGCTTTTCTTCCCTTCATTCATGTTTGTAATTTCAAGGAAGTTTTCAATTATGGCCAACCTCACTTACTTCCTTGCAGGGTGCCTATTTACTTCTGTTTGTGACTAATCATTTGTCATTGCTTTGTTTTACTCTTTCATCTTGTTACTTCTATTAATTTGTATATTTGTATTGTACTTACTAGTGTTACACGAGCCCTTTAATTGGTGCAAAGTTTACAGATCTAGAACAAGAAGAAGTCCTAGGTCCACAACCTACAATTACAAAATAAATGTCACAGAGTTACCTCCAACAGTAATAATAATAGTAATAATCATAATGTCTTTATTCATTTGATAAAAATGCATATCAAGTGTTACAATTAATAAAAGATAAAATGATTAAAAAGATATCTAAAAAGCAGTTTTGCCTCCAGCAATGTCCCCAACAATATATGCTCTCTTTCCATGGTCTTCATGAAGCAACCGACTGTTGACATACTACCCACAGTAATCCTGTGCCTGTGCTGCTCTCCTCCAAACCCCAAGCTTCTCAGCTAAACACCCTGGGTAATCCAACACAGGAGAGCATAACAGAAACAGCCCCTGAACCAATGGCAGCACCATCTCAAAATATATCAGACTGTCCAGTCGACCAACCAAGTCCAATGTTATATAGTAAAGGGAAAGTGACTTGCCCTCAGTCTGGATCAAATACCCAATAAGGCATGAAACAAAACAACCTAACCGAGATTAGATCAGGCTGTATGTCCAAACCACTTGTGTGCATAGACCTGTGCACTACCATTTCAGCCATCAGTATGGGGGCATGAAATGGTGACATCCCAACATTACAATGGACACGGTGTGCAGTATGCATAGTGGTGAGGCAGAGACTGGCCGTTCTCTTAATACTGGAATCTTGAAAACCAATAACTAATATCTCATGATTAAACTTTCACACAGGTCCTCAAATTCACAGGATTCTGCCAGCTGGCCCACTCACATCATAATCAATCAATAACCTCATGTTCAGCTTGATTGTTGAATTCATTATATATTATGACGCCGGGCCAGGCTGTGATAAGAACTGTTTGCAAGCAGTAGATACATCCTTATCACAGAAATCATACTATTTGTCCTCGAATGGTTTTCTTCGGAGATGCTGTAGCTTTACTTCAAGAAAGCTATATGTTTCTCTAGATACAAATTTTATGGATTGTTGAAGCAGTTGAACAGTTGGCATCATTGTCCCAGGTTAGAAGTGGCAACATTCTCATTACAGTGAATAACAAGACATGTATAAAGTATCATTATCAACGCATACAGGATATATTATCAGCAAGGTCACTTGCCAACATAATGCTAGGGTTCTTCCGTACAGCTGAGATTGGCGGCAGCTCTTCAGTAAGTCAGGCGCCCTCGTGGACCTCACCAGCTAACCAACCAGCAACAATAGCCCCTTCTATGACATCAATCCTGAAACCCTGTCCTTCATCACAAACTCCTACTCTAAGTCCAGTATATACATAGACGGTCCATTTTATGAAATGCTCCCAAGGAAATGGCAATCTCTATGGATCCAACTCAGAAAGGCTAAGTCTTTCAGCAATAACTGGAAGGGATTCACAGATTTCCTTTGATGACGTGCGTATTGACATCCATTTCACTTTGTTATTTTTTAAGTTACTCAAGATCTTTATTCTATTCTACATTAAAAATTTTCATGGCCCTGCAAAAAAGTCAGTTGCAACTGTACTGTATTACCAGCAGAGCTGACACAACTGCCAACTTCTGCTACTAAAATATCATAACCATTAATAAAGATTGCAAAAGTTGACTGAGTGTAACAACATAAAAGAGTTTTCTTCACAAACTACTAGCACAAGAAGCATATCCATTGTGGTTGGAATAGAATATTTTCTTTATTAACAGACTTGTGCAAATTTGTGCTGCCAAGTCTGTGTCATATGAACGAAATATTTCCACAGCTTATATAGTTATGTAAAGCGATTGATACCATTATTTAACAAATTGCCAAGAGATAGTGATAAGGATGCCTTAGATTGTTAAATGATGTCAATCTTCAGAAGCTTTGGTCAAAGATTAATCTTAGGTAGGAATAATATTAATGCCACAAAGGATTAATAGGAATCCTATGTAGGATTGATATTTATCAGATTAATATTAATCTTACATAAGATTAATATTAATCCTGATTAATTAAGGCATGGCTCGAACCTCAGTAAAGGATTATAATAATCTATTACTGGATTATAATGATCTATTACTGGATTATAATAATCCATTGCTGGATTATAATAATCATTAGGATTAACATTAATTCGATCGATATTAATGCGAGTTGTTCTGAAACTTGACCCCTTAAAATAACATGTTTCTGTGGCATAAAATGGTTGCTTAACTGAGGAATACAGAATCTTTTCAGGGTGTTCCTGATCTGCATCAGTTAAGATAGCAATATTCATAACTTCAAATTCACAGTTCTGGTGCTTTTGAAGGCAAAAATTCCTTGATCACACTCTGCTACTAATACACAAATTTGCTGCCTCTCGTCCCTTCTGACACCAGATTGAAGCTTGACATATTCAAGAGGTGAATGACACTAACACAAATAAAACCCAGGAAGCCATAGATATAATTCTGCCCTTTGTTATAGATCCTTTGGGTTAAACATGCGATGCTTTATAATCTTCTTTAATGAAAAGTTGTTGAGACCATAGGATTTGCATAAGAGGGGAGCTGGAGGTCTGCTCATCTACCATGACTAATCTTCAGTAGAATTTTGTTCTTGCAGAGTAATTTTCAAATTCTTTTTGTCTCAAAATTTCTTTTGAGATGAAAAGGCATGATGTAAGATTGCTGTTTTTCCACTTAGTTGAAACATACCATTTCTTATATTGAGGCCTTACATTCATGCATTCAAGCATACAATGTGTGGTTATGTGTACATGTACATCTGTGCACTCTGTGTGATCCCTGCCTTGCAGAGGACTTTTCACAGCTTTGGACTATTTGGTCTAACCATCCCTGATTGCTCAGAGCGTGAAATGTTAAACTGGATGATAGAGTATATTATTTTCAAATCAATACTCTATCGTCTCTCTATAAAAATTAAAATAAAAAAAAAGATTATGGGGAATTTTTATCATCTAATCCTTACAAAGACACTTGTAAACAGCTGTTTCTGCCTTTTTAAAGCAACAGTTAGCTTTTTGTTGCATGATCAAGTAAAGGGGAAAATTTTAGCACCTGGTGCACTGCAGGTGTTGAAATAAACCCCTTAAACCTTCTTACCAAAGAATAAGCAAATGAACAAGACTGACAACATTAACTTCATCATACAATGCACTTTGAATGTGCTGTAATCTACCTCAAGCAACTTAAACCAAACCAAGTATTCACACTCTGCATTCCGACAACACGCAGGGCTGGTGATTCATTTTGCATCAACTTGACGCTGTTGTGCTGTCCTGAAACTCCACAAGCTCCATCGCCACTTGCAGTTTTCTAATAACATCATCACTGATCCCATCCTATGCAGTTGAATTTCTCAAGTAGTTTCCCATATAGTTGTCATGAATCATGCCTGTTTTAAAATACCTCCAAGAATATTTCATATTAAGTTTCATGTTCCATACTAAAAATGCAAAATACATTAACATTTGTCACAATCACAAATATATTCTGCAATAAAATTAGAGCAGAGGAAGGGGAAGGTGGGGTTATCCATCCTGACTTCTTTCCTCACTTTTTTCATTTCAAAGCTGGACCTAAACAGGTTGAAAGGCTGGCCATTTTCTTTCGCATGTGTTGGAAGATTAGACACTGACAAAATATGTTGACTTCGACATCTTGCTTTTGAGTCTTGCAAAATTCTGCTTGGTATTAAATTACAAGTCAAGAGAGTTACATGAGCTCTTTAAGATCCAGTCACTACAGACCTTCGATTTCATATTAAACTCCTCACTCTTATCACCATTTTAGATGATCAATCTGATCAAGAACAGACTTAAAATTAATTATGAGCTAAGTATCCACCATACCAATACATGCCAATCTGGATGCACAACTTCAAGTTTTACTAATTTAGAGGTTTTCTGTTTCTCATTGCTATCCCAAACTTAAATTCACCCAATGAAGGGAAGTTTGCTTAAAAGTTATTTATAATATAAAATTTTAGGTTTGACCAGCAAAGCTGCTTGGAGACTCTTTATTATCTATGGACGTTCCCTTAAAATAGCCTGTGGTAGTCTGGCCAACTTATAAATTTTGTCTTTTCCATATCCATTAATGCTTCCCAAGCCAAAGTCCCATTATAAGGTATAAACTGTACCAAACAAATTAACTGGAAAAGGTGGGAAAGGACTATACTTAAGCGTTACCTACCAGTAAGTCCTAAGTCAATTCATTGCCAGCTGCTAGCATCAGTCAACTACATGTACATGTATCTAGCCAGCTTAAATTTGGCTGCTCGAATATCCAAATTGATGTATGGTCTGCCTTTGAGATGTTGAATCAGAATTCTTCATGATTTAAAGTTGACATCACAAGTGTGCACTGTTGACAATAACTTTTTTGCCAATGTTGGGAAGGGGTAGTGGGAGGTTGTGCGGGGGTAGGAGCTGATGGCCTAATGGTAAATCAGTTGGACTCTGGATCAATAGGTCCAAAATGGAGCCCAAGCCAGAGTTGCTGTGTCATGTTCTCGAGCAAGACACTTGACTCTCCCAGTACCTCTCCCCTCCAAGGAGTGAAAATGGTACTGACCGATTGTAGGAGCAACCTGACAAAAACAAGGGGTAACCTGTGATAGACTAGAATCCCATCCAGAAAGAGAGTGGCAATACCCCTGGGCATTTCATGTTGCAGAGACCAAAGGTAAGCACCAGCACTGATGAGCCATCTGGCTCATCCATATCCCGAAGGGGTGGAACAGAGTTCCTTGCCCTGCAGCTGGTGAAATAATCACTAGAGTGTTCTCATTCCGAGCCGCAAAGACCAGACGAGGGATTTGAATTCCTGTTTAAAGCAAACCTTTTCCCATAAAAGTTTAACCCCCTTGACTGGATGTACCAACAAAACCTTCAAGTGAGGGAGGGAAAAGGACATTGGTTAATATGCATTTCAAACAGACAGCTACACTGCAGACGGCTGGAAATGTAAAATGACAGCTTGGGACCAGGGTAATGGTGGATCATGGAATGAGGAGAGGACATCGGAGAGTGATGCTCCTCGAGTGCGGCTGTACAGGCAAGTTGATTCAAGAACCCACAATGAAGGATGATCCCCCAGTGGTGATGTGGTAACCAAGGCCACTATTCAGATTTCTGAAGGAGCCATTTCTTATTATAGAAAAAAGACAGGCAGCCTTTGTAACAACAGTTATTCCTTTTGATATTTAAATGCCACATCTGATAGGGATGAAACTCAGCTTTTGATATTTGTTGAAAATTGGGAGAATAATGCATTCCATGCCCAGTAGAAATAATGTTACATGTTCCAAGCCATAATGGCAGTAGGTGGGGTGGAGAGTGAGACATGGTGGCGGATCTTTCCTTCATGTCAGTGACATTTCTGTCCTTCAGGCATTCAGTTCAAGATGCTCAAGTGTATATCTTGCAGGAACTACAGTGCAAGGATTTTCTGGCTGTGATGAAGCAAAATCATCCATGCATTCAGAAAAAGTACCAGGTGATGAAATGACACATCTTGATGAAGAGGTGGCTAACAGCAATCGCATGAACTGAGGAGGATTCAGGTTATCTGCCCAAAGGTGTCACAGCAACAAAGATGCCGCACATGCACCCCTGCCCACGCGCGCCAAACTTTGCCTCCAACCATGCGCTCCAGTGCCGCGCCATCACCACATCTGCATTGCCTCCACCTTTGCTGCTGTAACACCTTTGTGCAAAAGCATGGTGAATCCTCCCCACCTCATGTGACTGATGTAAGCTACTTCTTTGTCGAGGTGTGTCACTTCATTGCTTGAGACTTCTCCTAAATACATGGAAGATAATGCTTCATCACAACTAGAAAATCCCTGCACTGTAGTTCCTGCAAGAACACACTCAAACATCTTGAGCTAAATGCCAAAAGGATGGAGACGTCTCTGAAATGATAAAAGGATCACCAACCATGACTTTCTTTCCACCCCATCTGCTGCTCTGTTATAGTATAAAACATGTGACATCATCCCAACCAAGCATGCAATACATCATTTTCCCAATTTTCAACAGCCAATCAGAAGCTGCGCATCATCCAAATAAGGTGTGTCATCTGAATATCAAGCACGAATAACTGTTGTTTTATAACCTATCTTTTTCCTATAACAAAAAGACTCATTCAGAGGTCTGAATTCTAACCTTGGTGACCACAATAACATGTGCTAACCAAATCACTACTAAGGAATTCTCCTTCACTGTGGACTCCTGAATCAACCTGTCTGTACCACCAGACTCAAGGGGTACCATTCCCTGATTTCCCACCCCATTACACAATCCACAACTGCCCTGGTCCCAATCTGCCATTTCACATTTCCAGTCGTCTGTTGCATAACTGCTTGCTAAAAGTGCATGTTAACAAATGCCCTTTCCCTCCCTCACTTAAACGTTTCATGGTATATCCAGTAAAGGGTGTTGGACTTAAATGGTGAAAGGTTTGTTTCAAACAGGACACCAAATCCCCCTGCCAGTCTTTGTGGCTAAGAATGGGTACATTCCAGTGATGTCTTCCCTGGCTACAGGGCACGAAAGTCTGTTCCATTCCCAAGGGAACAGAGAAGCCAGATGGATCATCAGCACGAGTGCTCCCCTCCAGTTTCTGTAACATGAAGTGTCTAGGAGTGTTGCTTCTCCCCTTGGATGGGATGCTAGTCCATTGCAGGTGACCCCCAGCAATTGTCAGGTTGCCCTAACAAATTGGCCAGTACCATTACACTCTTGGGTGGAGAAAGGCATTGCAAGGGTAAGGTGTCGTGCCTGAGAACATGACACAGCAACCCCAGCTTGGGCTCCATGTTGGACGTATTGATCCAAAGTCCAACTAACTAACCATTAGGCCATCAACTCACCACCCCAACCTACAACCCCCGGCCGGCCCACCACCCCTTCCCAACATTGCCAAAAAGTAATTGCTCACAGTGCACACTTGCGATAACACCTTTAACTTGAGAAGAATTCTGACAAAACATCTCAGTGACATGCCATATATTAAATTTGATATTCAAGTAGCCAAATTTAGCCTGCCTTGATACATGTAGTTGATTATTAGAAGCAGTGAGCGAACTTAGGGCTTACCAGTAAGCAATGTATATAGATTACAATTGTTTCTCTTTTTGCTGCCTGGCTCATTCTCAGTAGAGTAACCAGTGAACTCTTAATGTATTCTCTTCCTATGGTTAGACGTTTGTTTTGCTTTATCCTGTTAATTTGGTCAGGGCTCGACACTAATGGTAGCCAACTTGCCACAGGCTAGAGTAGGAATTAAGTTTTGGCTACAGAGCTGGGCGCTATTTTTTCAACTTACTGGCCTGGTGGCTAGTGACAACTTATATGTCACTAAACAAAAAAAAAAATTGCTAGCCAAGTGTTGATGTTGACTGGGTGCAATAACAGCAGAATCACTAGCAAGACTTGAAAACACAATGCAAGCGACTCTCTTTAATACATTATGGAATTAATTTTAAAGGAAAAAATACACAATGCAATTTTGCATCTGAAACCTCTTGACCAGTTGACATACAGTTGGCACACCTTGTGTCACGCTTGACTGGTAATGTTAAACACAAGGGCGAACCAATTTATGACCGAATTGCACTGGTTTTAATTTTGTTCAATGGCCTCATGTTTTCCTCACATCAAATCTCTCAAGCCAACAGATCACAAAGAAAAATCCAGTGATTTTCCTGAAAAGACTTTAAGGACTCTTTGATACCTCCTTGTAAAAATATCCAGACCCCAAGACGTCATTGTAAAAACTGTCGAGACTTCTTCAGTCTCTTCACAGACAGGAGCTGTAGAATTCAAACTGTTTCAAAGGCAGCATTAGCAAAATTTGACTGCTAATAAAGGTCAAAGGAAATAAATCTTTCTCACGTAATTATTTCTGCAGTGGTAAGTTCTGTCAGTATGGAAACAACAACAAATCACCGGTATGTTGTTACACTAAATGAAATGTAATCCATTTACACTTCTGCACGATTTTGTACATGATTTTATCAGGGTGCTCATGTTTTGTGCTACTAATTTGTAACAAGAAAAGAACATTGATGTATGCTTTCAGAAAATGCTGTCTTGTTTGTCAAATATTTCTTTCAACATAATAACATGCTCAGTTTTTATACCCTTTCAAGTACCAAACAACGAAAAGTAAACATGATAACACCACAATGAAATTCTTACCTTGTTTCCGAGAAAAGTGTTAGTGTTTGTCTTCATTGAGGAAGACAGCAACTAGTTTGGCCAATTTCATTTTGTTTACTAGCCAAAGTGGAAACCTACTAGCCACAGGGCTCGACATTAATGGTAGACACCTCGCCACAGACTAGGAGACATTTTTGTTTTGGCCAGTAGGTTTCTGATTTCCACTAGCTGCTTTGGGTTAGTCTCAAGCAATGAACTGACACACCTCGACAAAGAAGTAGCTTACACCAGTGACATGAGGTGGAGAGGATTCACCATGCTTTTGCACAAAGGTGTTACAGCAGCAAACGTGGAGGTAATGCAGCTGTGGTGATGGTGCAACACTGGAGTGCATGGTTGGAGACAAAGGTTGGCGTGTGTGGGCAGGGGTGCATGTGTAGCATCTTTGTTGCTGTGACACCTTTGGGCAGACAACCTGAATCCTCCTCAGTTCACGCAATTGCTGTTAGCCACCTCTTCATCAAGATGTGTCATTTCATCACCTGGTACTTTTCCTCAATGCATGGAAGATTTTCCTTCATCACAGCCAGAAAATCCTTGCACTGTAGTTCCCGCAAGAGATACACTTGAGCATCTTGAACTGAGAAAATCATGCACAAAATCGTACAGAACTGCAAAGGGATAACATTTTATTTAGCATAACAACATAAGTGATTTGTCATTGTGCCCATACTGACAAAACTTACTACTGCAGAAATAATTACGTGAGAAAGATTTATTTCCTTTGACATTTATTATTCGTCAAATTCCACTAATGCTGCTTTTGAAACAGTTTGAATTCTACAGCTCCTGTCTGTGAAGAGAGTGAGGAGGCCTTGACAGTTTTTACAATGACGTCTTGGGATATTGATATTTTTTACAAGGAAGTCTCAAAGAAAAACAGAGTTCTGAAAGTCTTTTATTGGAACTGGTTTAGTAGTAGTATTGGCATTATTGGACAATCTAGTCCATAATTTTAGCGCGTGTTAGTAATTGTACATTTCCTTAAACATTTTCTGAGATGGCTTTGGAGTCCGATTCGTGATCGGCGGATGCAATGACAAGAACCACAGACATAAGTGGAATCAGTGGATGGAGCAAGGGCCCTGGCCTTCTGACATTCTCTCCTGGTATCCGCTGTGATGTGCAGAAGCTTTTCTCCCTCTCGTAGGGCTTTGGTGCAATTTGTTTTCCACGCACTCCTGTCACTGGCAAGAGTCTCCCATGAATCGATTGGAGGTGGTTTACACACAAAGTAATTACCAACAATAGGTATTAAAGAGAGTCACTTGCATTGTGCATTCAAGTCTTACTAGTAATTCTGCTGTTGTTTTACCCAGCCAACGTCAACACTTGGCTAGTTAATTATTTTTATTTGACTAATAACATAAGGTGTCACTAGCCACTAAGCTAGTAAGTTGAAAATCTAGTGTAGAGCAACCTCGTTCCCAGGGTCTCTAATCTTACCGCCCTCTGGAGCGAGCGACGAGAGACCCTGGCTGGGTCTGGTCACATCCCACTTTGACAATTGAGAGCATCAGGGAGGGGTCCTCTGTAATCAGCAATTTGTTGCGTTGAGCTTTGTCGAATTCAAAGTATTGCGCTGCGACTGCCATTATCTACGGTGTTTATCAATACTTAGCTTTCAGGCTGAAATTTCGAATAATATCTACTCCAACGTTTACCTAAAGGTTAAGCAAGTCTGTCTCAGGCAATTTAGTGGTCGTGATTTTCAGTGTTGCCGTCTTACCCACTGGATTTATGGAAAGTCACTCATATTTCAACTGTGGGCGTCGAGCAGCACAATTTCATCCTGTAGTACTTGTTGTTTCTCCTCTGAATGCACACGATCAAATTGGTGCAAAAAACATAAGAATGTCTCCAGGAAAACGTATAACTTTCCCAAAGTAAAGCTACGACAGTCTCTGAAGAAAAGCTGGACGAAGATAAATATGATATTCGTGCAACGCACTTTGCAAACAGTTCTAATCAAATAGCCGGGCCCGGCGTCACCTGCGGTGTCACAATATCAAATGCAAGTAAGCAATATCTTCGTGGAATATTTTAATCTTTGTCCCTGGAGAGCCAATACTTAGAGCCTTAAAACATATCTTGCAATAGAAACGAACCTAAACAAAGTATAAGCACGGCATGGCAAATTACAGAGGTGTCAAACTCTGAGAAGCGACGTGCACTTAACAGCGGAAACCATGCAGACCTGTGACCTCTAAAAATGCTGTAACATAATCAAACGACTCCGCTCAACTGATAATTTCCATTTGTTGTTGCAACATGGCCAACCAGGGTCTCTCTTCACTCACTCCAGGGAGCAGTAAGATGAGAGACCCTGGGAACGAGGTTGAGTGTAGAGCCCTGTTGGTAATTTTTTTCATTCTTTTTCAGAACAAGAGCAAGACAACAAAACACAATTTTGCTATTCCATTTTTGGGGGCTATTTAATTTCCTTTCTTCTGCTAACCCTCTTCATTCACCTTCACCTATCTCTTTTGTGACTAGGTGTCACACAACGCCTCACCCCTCTTTATTGCTGTATCTTATCCACAAAAAATTATTCTGTTCCACGACATATGGTTCTACACATGCTAACTTACAGGCAGCATCCACTACCTGTTAAGCACACTAATATCATGCAATATCAAACAATCTAACTATCAGTGAGCAATGGACAATAAACACACTCGACGCAGGAAAGAATATTTTGCAAATCCACCAAAATGCGAGCAACAGCGATGAAATGCTGCAAGAGAACAAGGAACTTTGGGGAAAAAATCAAGAACCGACCAAACAAATATCTACTTTCCATTGAGGTATGATGGATACTTCACTAAGACTAAATTTATAGTTTGTAGTTCGCTCAAGTATATACCGAAGGGCCTAGCTCACAAGTTAATCTTGTGACCATAATTTTCAGTGGAATGAAGCACTGCTCATAAAGCCCATATCCAGATTTTACTTGTTCATAACCATAACCTGCACAATTAAAAACATTTTGTGATCTTACCGTGAAATAGCATGCACAACTTGGGCCTTTCAATTCAAGCTAGGGTTGTAAAGCAGCGACAGCTACTGTAGTGACCTGGTTAAACATAGATATCAAAGCTAGACTTCCTTCAAATGACCGTAAACTAAACATGAGCAACATCTTTGGTCAAAAGCACGATGAAATAACTGTAGCTTACTTGATTTAAAAACTCCCGCGTCTTCCCTAAATTGAATATTTGAACACATTCGGACTAACCTCCTCAGGAGTAGGCCTACACCGAGTGGTTGCGAGTACAGTCTCGTTTGACAGCGGTTTCTGACAATGGAAAGGGACGTACTAGAAATCTGACCAATCCTCGTTTAGCTTAAAATTTCCCAATCTAAATCCAACATGGCGGACGAATTTCTACTTATGGGGTAGTTTGTTCCCCTAATCCTGAAGCGTTGAAAGGCTGTTTCTTTCAAAGCTACTTTCCTTGACAGAAGGGGTTCAAGAAGGCAAGCTATTTCTTTGTCCTTAGGCCGTCAGAGTAGTGGAGGAGCGTTTACTACTCATGAAAATCGCCGAATATAGCAAGAGATAAAGTGGACTAAGATCAGAGATCGCCTTGGTTATGTTGCCATTGAGAAATCTTCCCTTCCAACTGGGGCAGTTTGTATTTGGTGCCTGAAAACTTCAACTGCAATAAGATGCCGTTACTGTGGGACTCAAACGTTTTTGTGTCGCGAATGCTCTAGGAAACTTCATTCCAGTATCACCACATACCATGTTTTAGAGTTGTAGAAGGTACAGCAATGACCTGATCATCTCTTTATTTAAAAAAAATTAACTCACTTTACTTAAATGTACATTTATACGTACATGTAGTTGTTGCAAACTATTAGCTTTAATATATAAGCTTACACCGTGTGTAAAACATCTGTGTAGTAAAATACGTTTTATCCAAGAACAATCACACAGAAATTAATCTTAACCCCACCTAGTTCAGAAGTAACCTTATCTGCCAACACTATTAATTCAAACTTCAGTCTGCTATCTGCTAATGACTGGCAGCGATGTAGCAGGATACATCCTGCTACATCGTGATAGTTTACATGTAAGCTGGTTTAAGGCCGTTGACCATACATGTTAGCCAATGTTATAAAACTAACAAATTGTACTAGTGTACTAATTATAGCTAGAAACAACCAGAAACAACAGATCAGTTATAATTGCTAGCACTATATTTTATACATTGCCACTAAAACTTTTGAATGTTTCATCATAATCTATTTACCCTTGTTTAATCATATGTATTTTTATTTAGCCTAGTATATTACTTACTTCCAATATAGTTGTATGCACTTAGGAGCCTGCCTGATTTCTTGCTAGGTTAGTTAGGTACCCCAAATTACAGTGCAGCTCAGATATATGCAAACTACGCATACGCATTTTATACGACCATATTTTGCATATACGCGTACATCAATACGCGCACATATGTGCGTGTATATGCCCACATATACAGGTATATACATGCAGATATGTCTCTTTGTTATGTATTCCCATAGGTTTCTTTATGTGAAGCATTGTTAGTCAAACAAAGGACCTTATATTTCTGGGAATGAAAATGCTTCAAAGCAAAATTTGCATATTGTTAAAACATCGTGCCAATCAATGAAAGCTATTATATTTTGAGTTTTCAATCACTTCGCAAATTCGCTGACAAACTACCGTTTATTAACACTTGCTTGATCTTCAGCTACCAAAAATGGGAAGAAAATTGAAGCAGTCTCTTGAACTCCCTATTTTAACACGTGAACTCTATGTTTTTACAAGTAAAGATCTATGTTTCAGCACGTGTCAGCAAGTTGTTTGCAAATGTTTCTTTGTCTGAATTAAGCGTTCTGAAGATCCTAGTCAAAAAAATAAAATCTCTGGTTATATTTGACACAGATCATTTATTCAAATGGTAAAATACTCTTTCCTTGACGAAAAAATTGTTTATCCAAGTTTCTATGGTGCGCTGCTCATGTTTAGTTATTTTTTCTGCAAGAAAAAGGTCTGTGTTTCGACACGCACTGGCAAGTCATTTGCAAAATGTTTATTGTCTGAACCGTTCTGAGGATCCTTTTTGAAAAAATGATATCTCTGGTTCATTTAAACTGTGAAATAATCCTTCTTTAGCCAAAGAATTGTTTACCAAAGTTGCTATGGCGCGCTGCTCACATCTAGTTATTTTTTTTCTTCAGGGAAAAGTTCTGTGTTTCAGCATGTGTCCGCAAGTTGCTTGCGAGATGTTTACTGTTTGAAGGCTACTTTGAAGTATTCCGAAGACCTTGTGGAAAAATGATATCTCCCATTATACATGTACATGTATCTGACACAAACCGTTCATTCAAATGGTAAAATACTCGAAGTTTCTATGGTGCGCTGCTCACATTTTGTTATTTTTAATTTTCTTCAAGGAAAAGTTGGGTGTTTCAGCACACGTCTCCAAGTTGCTTGCTTGGACCCTTGTTCACGTTGCGTCAAAAAAATGTTATCTTTCGGTTGTGTTTGCTCTATGAAGATGAAATTGCTGAAGCGTGTATCCCCGGTTCTATTTGACAAAAAAACAGTAAATTTATGATTTAACGGCAAAATACTCTCTCTTTTAATTAATATTCAGTCAGTTAATTTTGTGTCAAGTGCCCAATTGCAAAATGTTAGTTTGAGCTTACATTTTGCTAATAAGTCGTCTGAAGGCATATGTGCATATACTGTATACATGTGTTCAAAATAAAGAAAACTCTTTCTTGCTCTGGGGCAAGCTGTCAAGCCATTGAAAACAACAATGACCTGTTAAGAAAAGAAAAAAACAATAGGTTAGCTCATACATACATGTACTAATCAGGCATATGCGTATATACTGTATAATTATGTGTATATGCATACGCGTATGTGCGTATATATGTATGTATACGCACATACGCGTATTGGGCTGACGCGAATTATGCGTATTTTTTGGTTCGGATATATCGGAGCTGCACTGTAGTAGTACTGCAGCCAGTTAGAATGTGATTGTTATTATTATGATTTTGCACAGGATGGAATGTTTGTTCCTCTTTTTCTAAATCATTTCATTTTGAAAAAATTTAATCACCACTGCTTGTCTGTGGAGATTCAGAGTATCACCTGTATAGATGAATACGGTAAGATATTTTTTGGTATAAATTTGTATATATAATTACAAGTTTTGTTATTAGTATGTTAAAGTTGCATAACTGCAACATGGATAATTATTTACCAGTTTATCAATTACACGGTTTTGCATATAGGTAACCATCATTCCAAGAGAATTGCATTCTCAGTTTCAGGTGTAGTGCATCAAGTATTTTGTACTTGTAATTGATTGTTTCTTTTTGAAATGTGCATTCCAGGGTTTTTTCAAGAATAGCAGTTATTCCTATCAGTAAAGTTGGTGGGAAACAAAGGTTGGAACACTGCCTTAGTTTAAAAGCTGAATTACAGCCAGTCCTTGAAAGGACATTTCTCAGTGTAGGGACACTGATAGAGCTGGGATCCTCCTTTGCAACAATGAGAGAAGATGACCTTTTTAAAGAGATGTATGTAACATCATGGGAGAAACAAGACTGGATATGAGGAGCCAAATGAATTATGCTCTTGTTTTGTTTGCAACTGGAAAGGTAAGTATATAGGCAGGTAATGCAACAAAATTCTGACAATCTTGATTTTGTTTTCGGTTCTCTGAAAATACTTTAGATAATCAGTAAGAGAAATTTCCTTTTTTTTTTTTTTTTCAGAGTTTGATCTGTACTCCAATTTTCAATTTAGTTGAACCTAAGGAGTAGAGTTTATTGTCTGTGTTATCAAAATGTCAGTAATATTATAGAAGTGGAAGTTATTTGAATTCTGGTTTCCATGCCAGGGCAAAGTATGTGAATCCATACCATACTTTTAAAAATATGTGATATTTATGAATGTGGGTCTTATAAAAGTTGTGAAATTTAACAAATTGACACTGGTTTTTTAAGTATCTGTCCTCTTATTAATGGTAAATTGCATCATAAAGCTCATTGTCAAAGTAGTCTGCAGATCCACTTGCCTTCATCCATACAACTTTGACAATGTAATATTTATGACCAAATTTATCATCAATAAGAACACAGATGCATAAGAATCTGCTTGCTGTGTTTTTTATTTTCACTACAGTGAAACCTGTATTAGGCGGACACCCTTCTAGTGATTGCTAGGCAGACACCCTTACTAGTGTCTGCTTAACACAGGCTGTCTGCTCAAAACAGGTTCTAGTATGTTGTGCAATAATAGTCAATTATTAACCGTTTTGTAACACAACTTAGCATGTAACATCAAAGAATAGCTAAGACTGCTCATAGCACAATGTCCAGTTGATCACTGCATCAATCTGGAATAATCACTCAGCTTAAAAACGATATTGCTGAACAATGTACAGGAGTCTCAGCTGAACCTTTAGAAGTAAAATGAGCCCTTTAAGTGTCTGCTTACTGCAGGTTTTGTGCAACAAAATGTCTTAATATTGGTGTCTGCATCTGTTTAATTAAGAGGTGTCTGCTGAATGCCGGTTGATTTTTAATTACTGTAAATGTGGGAAAAAAATTTTGGGACTTATTAAAGCTGGTGTCCACTTAAAAGAGGGTGTCTGCTTAATATGGGGTCTGCCTAATACAGGTTTCACTGTTAACAAAATCCAAAATTGTCAAATGGAGGCTTCACTAGAGGAAAACACCGGTTAAAAGCTAAATTGAATTAAGCCAAAATGATCCATAGAATCACGGCCTTTATTCCACTGGGAAATTCCTGAAAACATACTGAATTATTACCAAGTTTAGTTTATTTTCATCAAATACTCGAACACAGCAAAAAAAGGGTTCTACTGTATTGCGGTAAATTTTCATGCCAAACTACAATAATTTACCCAATCTTTTTCACTTCACAGTTGAATTCATTATATTCACAAGCTGATCTTCAGGCTAGCTATCTGTTAATCCTGTTTAGATGCAATTTTTGGCTATATTGAGAAAGCAAAATCATATGCTAAATGTCGCTGAAACTGTTCACGATGATGTCAGCTGTGAGTCTGTACTCCTACTGATGATAAAAATACATGTAAGCCAGTGATCGTGCAAGAAAGTAGGCAGTCATTGTGAACAATTAAATGTACTTGTAAAATTGAGTCTCTCTATAACCACTGACAACAGATGAAGATGGGCTACAAACACAAGACTATATATTTTTGATTGTGACTTGATCTTTGTACAGACAGTTTTGTTGAGCAGACATACATTGCTATGGAGATTAAGAATGAGATCAATGGTAGTAATATAGAATGAAATTTATGAAACCTGGGTTTCAAAACTCCCTAGACTGTTAGCTGGGAAACAGTTATATGTTACGGATGTGGTCATGGTATTTAAGAATTGAGTCATAGAGGGTTATTCATTAACAGTAAGAAAATTAAAAAATCTTACAACATGTACTTTTGGCAAATTATTTGTAATAGCTTTACCTTAGACTGACATCAATAAAATACCGCAAGGGAGCTTAATTTTGAAATTTGTTTCCTTGTACATACTAGGGAAACTCCAATTGAAAGAAGCCTATCTTAATATAGTAGAGAGCCTCTTCTCTGAGATAGTAGTGCCCAGGCACATGCAGCTTCTGGATCAAGATGAAGGGAGGGCAGACAGTGCTGTTGATTATAATGAGGAGGAAGTGGCAGAGATGATGGCAGTGGTCAACAGGAATGTTCAAAGCTGTTCCGTTGTTCCTGAAAAGGTCTTGCTTAATTTGGTTTTGGTTTATTATTTACTTTTGGATAACATGTCAAATGCAATAACTTATAATTTGCTTGAGTGAAAAATAATGTACAAATGACACAATCCTGAGTTACATGTAAGTCAGGCTGCAGGAATTAATCACACATACATGTAAGACACATTGCTCATTATAGCTTAGTACTGTTTAACCAATCTCATTTTGGCTATGTAATTGTATTTTTTTTTTTTTCAGACAAAGCATTTCTTTATCCCAAAAACATCTTTAACCAAATGGAAGTGTGGCGATGTCTTAGGATTTAGAGTACTTGTAGATGAAGCACTTGTTTTCACTGGGAAGAGGATATGTGGGATGAATGACTTTGCCAGGAAGAGGACAGTTGTCAGGATGCTTGCACGTTCAAAGGCGCCTTTTTTCAACTGAGATACTAATCAACAATGATGAAGGTATATACGTATAGAGAAGACTTGTGACATTCTTTTAACAGTATTTTGATGGTGATAGTAAACAACACACCAAAGGTGTCCAGGGCTAGGAACTGAGGATATATGATGTAACAGGTCAATGAGTGACTGCCACTGTGACTAGCATTTACTGTTCCCCTGGTTCCATTTGACTGTTATTAGTTATGCAGCCAAGACAGTGATGTGTTGGACAACTATAATGATAATCTCATGACAATCTGCATGCGTGCATTCACTTTGTCTATAGCTGTCAGAGCTAACTAAATATGATCATGTTGAATTCCAACTTGAAAATTTAGAAATTCACCATTGATAGTGATTCCGTTTTCCTCAAACAGTATGCAGAATTTTATTATTCCAAGTTGTTGTTTTGTACAATGTAGATTGATTTAAGAAATGTACCAAGATTGATAACTCAGATGCAGAGCCCTTATACAGCTTATTGAATCTTTTGTTTGGTGGCATTTGTGTTTCTGTCATGGTGGTGGTTGCATTAGCCCCCCTGAGTAATAAGTTTGAACTGTTGTTAAAGTTACTAGATAACATTATCTGTCAAAAATATATTTTCTTTGATGTTTTTGTATTATCATTGTTTTTACCTCCTTGTCATGTTTAAAGCCTTTTTTGAGATAACAATAACAGACACCATGAAATAATTTTTTGGCTTTTTTGAAATGTGGTCTATATACCAACTTGGGAATAAAGTCAATGTACAGAACTCACTTTTTCTGTTTTGTTTTCAAACATTCGTTCAGCATATGAAGAAACCAGAGAATCAAGTTTTTGGGGATGTCCTCAAAGAGGTAAAATAATTAAAATTGATCAAGTTATAACTTACTAACAGTTAGTAATAATCTTAACAACAAAAGAATGTAGTTCCCATTAACAGCTGTGCTGTCTGTCTTTATAAAGTACTGCCAATTAAAAATTAATTTTTAATCCTTCTCTTTTGCCATATTGTGAGACATTACACCTGATCTCAAAAAAAAAAATCCAGGACTCAGAATTATAAATGATAAATTTAAAGTCTTGTGCTACACAGTTCCATCACCTATGTAAAGTGCTAGCAATATTGACAAAGATGCTCGTGGCCCATGTTAAATTATCACTTCTTGTAGAATCCATAAATAAATAAAGAAAAAAATGCTGTAACACACTGTATGTTGTTTCAAAGAGTGAAGAAGCAGCCAGTGGAACTTCAGTTCCTGTGGATACCATTTTAAATGACAAGGTAATATTTAGCTTCTCACTTTAACCCATTGACTCCTAATTTTTATATTCTAGAACAGGGAAGTGGATGGTTTATTCACTGTTGAAATGACGTAACTACACAATGTTTCATTTATGCACACAACCTTAACTTGTTAAAGATGTATGATTTTAACAATTTTTCTGGGGGCCCACATGGGCATTTGTAGGTATTTTGAACTTTTCTTAAATTCACAAAACTAAAAATGCAGCAGGACTTGTAAACATAATTTTTGAAAATAGTTTTCCAAGGGGTCTTTCAGGTAAAATAAAATAAATTATAAAATTTCACTCCTGCATGTTGGATGATTCTTCATATTTACAGGCAAGAGCACAAAAGTAATTATATTGAGTATTAATGAATTTTTTATAATCAATTTCTGTAATATGTTAATAAAGTAAGTTCTAGATTATTGTTTTTATAGGTATCAACCCCTTTGGAGACTGTTGTTGATGATGACGAAATTTTACTTCAGAATGTTCGCCAAATACTGAAAATACCTTTTTGGAACAATATTATGCCCTTTTATCGTGACAAAGTTAGAGCAAATTATGTCCTAAAAAGGACTTGACTGTCTATCAAAATTAATGCTATAAATAACAGTTCTCTTTGTAATACGCTTTGTATGTTCAAACCATGACAAATGGTTATAATTGACTGTGGCCTTTTCATCTTTGATACCTGCAGAAATGGAATCTCATAGGTCTAAAGGGCCAGAAACTGGAAAGGAAGAAGGTGATGAATTATAAATTTTATTTGGCAGTATAAATGCACTTTAGAAATGCAATAGTTGCACTACTTTCTGATGGCAATGATATATCTCTAAGTTATAATAATTAAAATTAAAATATTTATTTCATGATATTTTTATTGAAATGAGAGGTACTGAAAGAAACTATACAGAATTCTATACAAATGTCCAACTAGTGGCTCAAACAACTAAGTATTCTGTCTCAATTTTGTTGATTTCTATATATTTAGGTACCAGCAGTAATGCCAGAATGGACCAGGATGATGTGGACAAATTGGTAAATCTGTTTATTGGGATTAGCTGTGTATTAAAGCACTACAGTACTGACGTTTTTTCAGTTACCACAATGTTTTACACAAAAGGTTTAAGTAAATGCTCAGACAGGCATGTTGGAAAGTAATTCCTTGCAGAAGTTTGTAATCAAATGATGTAATTTGGCAATAAGGTGGATGAAAAGGAATGAAAACTTCTCTTCTAAAAAATGGAAAAACAATACAACGCTTTGTTAGATGGCTTGTGTTTGTAGCCTTTAGAATGCGAGCTCTGATTAGCTTATTATACGGCATTATTCTCCCGTAATGCCCACGGGTCGATTACGGGCCTGCTAAACTGAAGCAAAAAGCCATATAATAAACAACTTATTAACCTCGAACATTCAGTCCATAAGGAAAAATCTCAAGCCACGGCCTTGCCGTATTGACTTTGCTATTAGGGAGTTTAAGAAGCCACGACGACGACGCCGAGGAAAACGTCGATTAAAAAATGAATTTATATGTTACCTACGAATCTCGTGATACTCTTAAGTCATTTACTTTGTTTATGACTGTCAAAAGTATCACGAAACTGAATCTGGGACACAGAGATAAATTTGAAATAGAAATTTCAAACCTTAGCTGTTGTGGTTTACGTTGTTCAGACAACGCGGAATTTGGCCATTTCACGTTCTTGTTTTGCAGGGGACGGCAAAGAAATGTACCAAGAATCATAACGCGCGTGCACAGTCATTGTTCTGCTCATTAAACCTTTTGTTTAGCGACGTTGCCGTTGCCGTCGTGGCTTTCTTAAACTCTCTATTGCTCGGTTAATGCGGCATGGTCCCGGTTTGAGATTTTCCCGTAAAGACCTCACTCACGGTTAATTATTGGTAAATATTACCATCCGAATGCGAAATTTATCAAATGTGACTGACTGATCACATGTGATGAGTTTTTAGAATCATTTAATACAAGTGAAAACTTAAGTATGAACTCTGCCTAGTAAAATATCAGTTGTTTTAGTTTCACAGTACTTGTTCATGATTCTTATATCAACATCTGATCAACAGGCTTTGGATGAAGAGTTCACAAAGGCTGCCCTGGTTAGAAAAGGTAAATGTCATAATATTTATTTATTTCTTAATGTATTAATTTAGTCAGTAAGTCAGTCAGTCAGTCAGTCAGTCAGTCAGTCAGTCTTTCAGTTACTGATTTATTAAGGTTAGGCTGCGTTAAAAGGCAACAAAATAAGCAATATATTGCAAAATTACCATTTATGTTGTGGTGCACATAAAGTAAAAACACCAAAAGCAGCCTCCATGAAGCATTTTCATTGGTTATTTTTAAGGTGGCTCCCTAGGGTAATTACGAACACCCTCCCTATAGAGCGCGAGTTAGAAAACGAAACTTAGTTAATTTCTCTTAAAGTTTTACCCGAAGAGATTTACCAGTATGGGTACTGTTAAAATAAGGCTTATGTTTTGGTTGTCAACTTTTGGATTAAGGCCGTTACCATGGCAACATCTAATCTAATGACAGGCAGATGTATTCCTCATTTTGACCTAAACTCCTTAATATTTATACTTTCCTTTGGTGAAATTGTTTCATACTTCTCCACATCATGGAAACGATACTGCCTGACACTTTGAATTGGTAAAAAGTCAAGGTTGTTCAGACGGTTTTTCCAATAATCTGTAATTTGTCATTATTCTAAATATATTAGATTAGCTCTGAGAGATTTTCACAAAAATAGGGTATTTTATTGGAATTGTTTGTGGTTAGAACTGAGCCAAATTAAAGAAAAATTCACACAAGGGAACGCGAGAAAATTAGCATTTATTTGGTCACGCTGACGTCAAAAAAATCAGGAAGACACGCGTGGTGTCACGCGTGGTTATTTATTTAAGTGCGCGCTCATGAATGAATGAAGGATGGAATTGATTGAGATTGTGCTGTACGGCATGCGCAACGGCGTGTGCGACCTCTACGAGTCTTAACAAAACTGGCTTCGTTCACCAAAACCAGGGAATTTATTCTATTCTACCACATAGGCTTGATTAATGACGAGGATTTCTTTCTCCTGCATCCATTTTACATCTGCGAGACCTATGTAGATTTGCCACTCAGGCTTAATTTCAACCACAAAACAAAATAATACTGATAAAAAGCTCGATTACAGCAGGATCAGGGTGTTTGTACAACGTGATCAGCAAGAAAAAAAGTTTGATCCTAATAAAATACATTTTGAACAGCAAAAAACAGTTATAGCTCAGCTCAGTACATACGGAGCTCGTCATCTGCGACTGTTCGGCCCGGTACAAATACGACTGTCGCTCACGGTAGATGGTTAAATCGTTTAAATTTTCTGCAGAAATGACAAAGAAAAATTTCTTTTGGACGGAATTTTATGATTCCATACTTTATCTTCGAACTAGGCTGTTTAAACAGTGAAAAAAGCGTTAAAATGAGGAGTAAACAGCTGGCTTACACGAGGGAAAAGCAAGGCCGGAAAGTCGTACTGGAACGCGCGTCATGACGTCAATGGAATTGATCTTTACTATTTGCCGCCTTTCTTGTCCCTAATTTATAATTGCTCATCAGGCATTTTGGATGATGGTATCAAAGAAGTAAATTATTCAAAGTGAAAGCATGATGTTCGGACTCCAAAAGGTAGTCGTTGGTCACATGATTTAAAGGAAAATGCATATTTCATTACGCACATCAGTACTGCTATCATAATTAGAATCTACCCTGGTACACATGTTATACGACCCCATTTTTGTTTCTCCTCTGTGGTCGTTGTAAAGGGGTTACATTTTATGGTTTTTAATAACAGTAACAGTAATAGTGATTTAAATTGACTCAGTTCTTTGTTGTTTTAGGTGCTGACAAGCAGTTAGTAGACGGCCTACACCAAGGTCTTACAACAGGTATTTTTACATCAAAGTAAATGTGGAAAAATGAACTGAACAAAATGGCACCAATAGAAAATGAATGGTACTGCAGGGCAGGAAAACAATGAAATCCTGTTGCTCAGTGGGCCAGTACATTTCAGTTTTCAGTTGCCCCCGCTAAAATATTAATTGCCCAATAAGTCTGCTTTGTTCATTCCTTATCAACTAAAGGCCGCCGCACACTAGCCGATTTTTTGTCGGCCGACAAAAAATCGGCTAGTGTGCGGCGGTCTTAACAAGACTGCTGAGGCTAATTTCACTTGCCCACCGGACTATCAATCTTCCATTTTCACTAGCCCAAGAGCAAAATTTACTTGCCCTGGGCAATCGCAAGTGGTGTTTTTTTTCCTGCCTTGTACTGAAGCTATCAGCAAGGCTACCTAAAGCAGCTTTCTCCAAAGATAAACGCACTTGGGATTGTTTTAAAAGTATAACGTTTCCAGCAATTTGCAAACTCAACCCAGGAAACACCAAACATAAACTCTTTGATAGGCTGCCCTCCCTCTCCTCTTCCAATGCTGTAGCAACACAAAACAATTCCATGTGGGTAATTTTGCAGTAAGCTCAACATTTAAAGGGGTGGAGCAGAGCAAAACTAATTACTTTTTAAATACATAAATTGTCTCTAGCTGTAGAAAGGAGTGGAACTAGTATGGGCACAATGAAGCATTTTGAATTCCAGTATACAGAGATCAACTCAACAGGCCGTTAATTACATGTTAAGACAGGAATAGAACTTAAGTGGACGGTTTGGAGGGCACTGAAATAGAGCTTTGCAAATATTTCAAAATGAAGCCCTCGACCCATTTCTGACCTGCATGGAATTTAGCCACTTCGAAGAAAAATGACCAATCGGAACCAGGGAAGGTGATCTTTTTCGTATACAGACCAGTGTCGTTTAGGAGTCCAGAAAATTTGAAACCAGTTGAGAACGAACACAGTTGAATTTGTGAAGCACCGAAACCTCTATGCTGCCTACTCTACGGATCCCATATTTCCTGGCCAACTATGATTCATAATTACATATTATACACAGTATTTTAACTTGAAAGAGCCAAAGAAAAGACACTTAACCTTTTAACGTTCTTGATCCATTTACGAGGATGGTTCCCCTTATTCTCAATAAGCGTCTTCATTGGATACTTTTCTTCAAAGTTGCTAGGATCAAGTAGTCAACAGACACAACAAATAAGAACAAAGGCACTCACCTTTTATAATTTATTATCTCCTAGGCAAGAGGAACCGTAAAGGAAAAAGTTGGAAGAAAAACCTTGAAGAGGATTAATCTTTTTCTCTGACAATTCAGTTCTGGGAACTGTAAATCATTCATCCAACTGACTTTGTCTCGTAATTGTACTAACGAAAGGCCTTGCGGAGGATGCAATTAAGGTGGCTACGACTGCATGGTCAAACAAGATTGATAATCATATCTTCCTTCGAATAGCTAAATAATGTCGAAATGCTCTTTTCATCAATTTTAACCATCGTTCCCGTTCCCGTTCCTGACAAATGTAGATCGATTTTTACTTTTTTCAGGTGTGGTTTAACATGAAATTGGATTTTTTTACAGTACTGAGAAAAGCGTTAAGTCAGTGATTTATATTAAAACACTAATATTACTAGTTTACTTAAAATCGAATATAAATAGGGCTTATTTTACAACTCCTGGCAAATGTTTTTCAAGAACAGTGCCAATGAGGGATATTGGCTGTTATCGCATTATTCAGCTTGTACTCAATAGTGTTTGTAAGTAAGAGCATTGCACATTCTGAAGAATTTCACACTATCACGGTCTCTGTAAATTTCTCTATTTTGTTATAATAAAGCTTCCCACAATGCCACCTTATTTTAGTGTTGTATTTTCCCAAACTCTTTTCACATAATCAGTATTTAAGGTGGCTCCCTATAGTTTTACGATCGCACGCGCACTGAGGACGAAAAGTCGAGTAATCCGCGCGCGCTGAAAGGAGAACGTCAGTGTTTTTGGATATTTTATGAAGTCAACAAGAGCACAAAAAGCAAAACTGACAGTGAATATTTTCTTTTGGTATCAAACATGTGGGACGGCATGGCAATCATTTACTCTTCAGCTGTAAAGCATGTCTTGTCCCCCTCTCCGTCGAAAAGTAGTGCTTTTCCATAGTGAGCCACCCTCCTCCATGTGGACTCGAAATCTCCTATTACAGAATTTTTTTGTTAGAACTTTCAAATTTTAGCTTCAAATTTCGTACTTGAAACCACCAGGGATTGGTGCACCTCCGGTTGGTGTCCAGTGTAATTAACACATGCGGACTTACAGTTAACTGCAAATAGCCTGTTCCAGGCGTTTGGTTAGTGAGGAACGGCGGAATGAAAACATGAGAAATATTCGTTGGTGTTTTATTAATCGACCATCGAGCGGGGGAGCCGCGAATTAATCTAGAACCCAGATCTTCCAAGACCAAGCAGAAGGGAGATTTCACTTCTCAGGGTCAAACAGAGTGAAATCTGGGTATGAGATTAGCCGCGAGCCACTCGAGTTTAATTCTATCATGAAATCTGATTGGCCAACAGAAAACAAAAGTTGCTATGTCACAGAACCGTTTTCTGGCTCGAGTTCGCTGACGTTATTTTTCGGTGTAGACAAGCGACAGGCGGAAATACGTCTGCATTCGCAGGCTGTAGAGCACTTTAAAATAATAAACACTGTAGGCTTCCCAAATACCGGAAGGGGGTGCAGTATTCCTTGGAATCATTGGCAGGCGCGTGCCGTCCAGTTCTCTAAATCCTGACCCCATTTCAGACCAATAAATGTCACTTTTCATACCCTTTTCTAGGCTTGACCTCTAAAATGCTGTTTTCAAATATGCATGACCGTTCAGTGTATTCTGCGAGGCAAATCGCGCTTTATCGTGGTATTAAAATTGATTCCTCTCGTTTTTGTTTGAAGATGATAAACTCGACAAAAAGAGACATAAATTTCAAGTAATGTCTATATTATGGTTTATTTAAAATTAAGCCATACTTTCGCGGACCAAACCAGCGAAATCATTCTACCCATTTTCAAACCAAAACGGTTCACAAGCCATAGCCTTCAAAAAGGCGGCACATACCTTACATAGGGTAGAAACCCCTCTCCCCACGCCCTGAATTAGCTTCCTCTCAGTAACAACAGCTCGAAAGTAAGGAACGCATCTTTAGTAATCAACGAATTAACAGTACGCAAAAACATCTCGATCGAGATAGCGAAAAGTCTCAAGTATGTACAGTGAAACCTGTATTAAGCGGACCGCATATTAAGCGGACACACTCTATTAAATGGACACCTACTCAAGTCCCACCTTTTTTTCTTACATTTACTCCAAAATAAACGTGCATTCAGCGGACACCTCAGTTAAGCGGACACGGACACCAATATTAACCCATTTTGTTGCACAAAACCTGTAATAAGCAGACACTTCAAGGGCTTTTTAATTCTGAAAGCCCAGCTCAGACTCCGTCAACATTGTTCACCGATGTCATATTAAAGCTAAGCAGATTATTCCAGATTGATGCATTGAATGACTGGACATTGTGCTACCGGCAGTCCTTGATCATACAATATGTTACAATATGTTACAAACGGGTTAATATTATTGCACAATATATTTGAACCTGCTTAGAGCGAACAACCCATATCAAGAGGACATTAGCGAGGGTCCAAAGGGTGTCCGCTTAATACAAGTTTCACCTGTATTAACGTACACCAAGCAATTAAAGTACATCAACCAACTAAAGTAAATCAAGCAAGTAAAGTACATCAAGGAAGTAAAGTACACCAAGCAATTAAAGTAAATCAAGCAAGTAAAGTACATCAAGCAAGTAAAGTACATCAAGCAAGTAAAGTACACCAAGCAAGTAAAGTACATCAAGCAGGTAAAGTACACCAAGCAATTAATGTCCACTAGCAAGTAAAGTACACCAAGCAAATAAACTACATTAAGGAATTAAGGTACATCAAGCAAGTAAAGTACACCAAGCAATTAAAGTACATAAAGCAATTAAAGTACACAAAGCAAGTAAAGTACACCAAGCAATTAAAGTAAATCAAGCAAGTAAAGTACATCAAGCAAGTAAAGTACATCAAGCAAGTAAAGTACATCAAGCAAGTAAAGTACATCAAGCAAGTAAAGTACATCAAGCAAGTAAAGTACATCAAGCAAGTAAAGTACATCAAGCAAGTAAAGTACATCAAGCAAGTAAAGTACCGTGATAACAATGGGTTGACAGGCCTACACAACTCCTATCCACGTGTCATAGCCGCTTTGAGAGTTTTGCTCGAACTAGTATATCTTTGAGGATCTGCCCCTTTTGTATTGTACGATAGGGGGATCTTTGAATATTTCGCTAAGCAATAATCCTGTTTTTAGGAGGACATTTCACCAGAGTAGAGCCGTTAGAGGTCATAGGTCTGCGTGGTTTCCGCTGCTATCCGCGTGTAATTTGTTGAGTTTGACACCTCTGTTTTTGGCCACGTGCTATTTTTTTAGCTCATTTGATTGCAAGATATGTTTTGAGCTCTCTAAATATTAGCTCTGGAGGGACAAAGTTTGAAATATTCCGTGAGCATGTTGGTTACTTGCATTTTGTATTATTTCGCCGGGCCCGGCTGTTTGATTTACTGTTGCAAGTAATGCTGCTTGTTATCACGGGTGTCATATTTATCTTTGTCCGGCTTCGCCAGAGATAGCTGTAGCTTTCCTTGTTGAAAGCTATGAGTCTGTCTTAGAGAGACGTTCTTATGCTTCTTGCATCATTTTTCATCGAGCTTTTTGTCCTTCCAGTTTGTTCGTTCTGGAACTGCAAAAGTAGGTGTTCAGGCGCAAGTCTGTGGCACGTTTAGCGTGTTGCTTATGATATTGTGTGGTTTTGTTCAGGCAAAAGCTCTGAATTTAGGAGTTCTTCCTATGATTGTTCATCCAGCTCCACGTTGTGGTTGTCATTGCTTTTATTTGCGATGTTGTCAGGTTTTCTGGAGACTGTTAATAGTCCCTCTTTTGTTAGGAGGCTCGTAGCCTTGTAGATCAGGCAAGACCGCGGTTTCGATCCTTCTGGATCTCATCAGTTGCCGATAGAATGGAGTGGTAGAGACCAATACTCGGTAACACTCCGCACCTGGCATATTTTTTTGGTATTATATACTCGTTCGGCGGATCGAGAATTCTTGATTGTGATTGGTAGTTTTGCCACTAGCGAATGGTGGGCATAAAGTATTCGATCCTATTGTACACAGCTTGACACTGTGTTTTCTATGATGGCTATAACGCTTATTTTCTCCAGCATGTGTGATTTGAATTGAAGGATAAAGCGTAAGACAGTTATGCGTTGCATTTATACGGCATATCTCCAAGTTTTGGAGGGCTGCGTAGAGTATTTTGCACGCATTTCGTATGTTTATCCTTTGTTTTTAGTGTGGCTAATGTACACCTTGGACTCACATGCTGTGATTGGATTAAGTTTGTACTCGCACGTGATAGGACGGGGCCTGCCTGGTAAAAATCAACAGTGATAACAATGGGTTGACAGGCCTACACAACTCCTATCCACGTGTCATAGCCGCTTTGAGAGTTTTGCTCGAACTAGTATATCTTTGAGGATCTGCCCCTTTTGTATTGTACGATAGGGGGATCTTTGAATATTTCGCTAAGCAATAATCCTGTTTTTAGGAGGACATTTCACCAGAGGAGAGCCGTTAGAGGTCATAGGTCTGCGTGGTTTCCGCTGCTATCCGCGTGTAATTTGTTGAGTTTGACACCTCTGTTTTTGGCCACGTGCTATTTTTTTTAGCTCATTTGATTGCAAGATATGTTTTGAGCTCTCTAAATATTAGCTCTGGAGGGACAAAGTTTGAAATATTCCGTGAGCATGTTGGTTACTTGCATTTTGTATTATTACGCCGGGCCCGGCTGTTTGATTTACTGTTGCAAGTTATGCTGCTTGTTATCACGGGTGTCATATTTATCTTTGTCCGGCTTCGCCAGAGATAGCTGTAGCTTTCCTTGTTGAAAGCTATGAGTCTGTCTTAGAGAGACGTTCTTATGCTTCTTGCATCATTTTTCATCGAGCTTTTTGTCCTTCCAGTTTGTTCATTCTGGAACTGCAAAAGTAGGTGTTCAGGCGCAAGTCTGTGGACCGTTTAGCGTGTTGCTTATGATATTGTGTGGTTTTGTTCAGGCAAAAGCTCTGAATTTAGGAGTTCTTCCTATGATTGTTCATCCAGCTCCACGTTGTGGTTGTCATTGCTTTTATTTGCGATGTTGTCAGGTTTTCTGGAGACTGTTAATAGTCCCTCTTTTGTTAGGAGGCTCGTAGCCTTGTAGATCAGGCAAGACCGCGGTTTCGATCCTTCTGGATCTCATCAGTTGCCGATAGAATGGAGTGGTAGAGACCAATACTCGGTAACACTCCGCACCTGGCATATTTTTTTGGTATTATATACTTATAAGCGTTATAGCCATCATAGAAAACACAGTGTCAAGCTGTGTACAATAGGATCGAATACTTTATGCCCACCATTCGCCAGTGGCAAAACTACCAATCACAATCAAGAATTCTCGATCCGCCGAACGAGTATATAATACCAAACAAATATGCCAGGTGCGGAGTGTTACCGAGTATTGGTCTCTACCACTCCTTTCTATCGGCAACTGATGAGATCCAGAAGGATCGAAACCGCGGTCTTGCCTGATCTACAAGGCTACGAGCCTCCTAACAAAAGAGAGACTATTAATAGTCTCAAGAAAACCTGACAACATCGCAAATAAGAGCAATGACAACCACAACGTGGAGCTGGATGAACAATCATAGGAAGAACTCCTAAATTCAGAGCTTTTGCCTGAATAAAACCACACAATATCGCAAACAACACGCAAAAAAGTCCACAGACTTGCGCGTGAACACCTACATTTGCAGTTCCAGAACGAACAAACTGGAAGGACAAAAAGCTCGATGAAATTGATGCAAGAAGCATAAGAACGTCTCTCTAAGACAGACTCATAGCTTTCAACAAGGAAAGCTACAGCTATCTCTGGCGAAGCCGGACAAAGATAAATATGACACCCGTGATAACAAGCAGCATAACTTGCAACAGTAAATCAAACAGCCGGGCCCGGCGTAATAATACAAAATGCAAGTAACCAACATGCTCACGGAATATTTCAAACTTTGTCCCTCCAGAGCTAATATTTAGAGAGCTCAAAACATATCTTGCAATCAAATGAGCTAAAAAAATAGCACGTGGCCAAAAACAGAGGTGTCAAACTCAACAAATTACACGCGGATAGCAGCGGAAACCACGCAGACCTATGACCTCTAACGGCTCTACTCTGGTGAAATGTCCTCCTAAAAACAGGATTATTGCTTAGCGAAATATTCAAAGATCCCCCTATCGTACAATACAAAAGGGGCAGATCCTCAAAGATATACTAGTTCGAGCAAAACTCTCAAAGCGGCTATGACACGTGGATAGGAGTTGTGTAGGCCTGTCAACCCATTGTTATCACTCAAGCAAGTAAAGTACATCAAGCAAGTAAAGTACATCAAGCAAGTAAAGTATACCAAGCAAGTAAAGAACATCAAGCAATTAAAGTACATCAACCAACTAAAGTAAATCAAGCAAGTAAAGTACATCAAGGAAGTAAAGTACACCAAGCAATTAAAGTACATCAAGCAAGTAAAGTACATCAAGCAAGTAAAGTACATCAAGCAAGTAAAGTACACCAAGCAAGTAAAGTACATCAAGCAGGTAAAGTACACCAAACAATTAATGTACATCAAGCAAGTAAAGTACACCAAGCAAATAAACTACATTAAGGAATTAAGGTACATCAAGCAATTAAAGTAAATCAAGCAAGTAAAGTACATCAAGCAAGTAAAGTACATCAAGCAAGTCAAGTACATCAAGCAAGTAAAGTACATCAAGCAAGTAAAGTACACCAAGCAAGTAAAGTACATCAAGCAGGTAAAGTACACCAAGCGATTAAAGTACATCAGGCAAGTAAAGTACACCAAGCAAGTAAAGTACATTAAGGAATTAAGGTACATCAAGCAATTAAAGTACACAAAGCAAGTAAAGTACATCAAGCAAGTAAAGTACACCAGGCAATTAAAGTACATCAAGCAAGTAAAGTACACCAAGCATGTAAAGTACACCAAGCATTTAAACTTAAGTTCCAGAGAATCGACCCAACGTTGGGTCAAACTCACGCTGCGCGTGAGCCGGTCTAGGCTACTTTTTCAGTCATAAAATGAAGTGGGGCTCTATTTTGGCCTAGAAGCTCGAAACTGAGCGTGCGATCCCTTTGCGTCTGTCAATTTTACCGAAAACCAAGCCCATTACGAGTTAGGTAAGAGTCCCTGGGTCTGGAAAATTTCCCTCAAGTTGCTGAAAATCGACCGCTGAGACCGCCTTACGCGCATCGTGATTTTGTCCAACTTTGGCCCGATCTGCCGGAACTTCGGGGATATTTTCCAGTCCCAGGGACTCTAAACTAACTCGTGATGGCCTTGGTTTACAGTGAAAGGCAGAAAGGAAAAATATTTAAAGGCTCAGTTTCGAGCTTCTACGCCGAAATATAGCCCCACTTCATGTTAAGACTGATAGAGTAGCCGAGACCGCCTCACGCACATCGTGATTTTGACCAACTTTGGCTTGATTTGCCTGTACTTGGGAGATATTTTCCAGTCCCAGGGACTCTAAACTAACTCGTGATGGTCTTGGTTTTCAGTGAAATGGACAGAGAAAAAATATTTGAACGCTCCGTTTCGAGCTTCTAGAGCGAACTATAGCCCCTTTTTATTTTAACACTGATAGAGTAGCAAGACCGCCCTACGCGAATCTTGATTTTGAGCAAATTTGGCTCCATTTGCCGGAACTTGGGAGATATTTTCCAGTCCGAGGGACTCTAAACTAACTGGTGATGGCCTTGGTTTTCAGTGAAATGGACAGAGGAAAAATATTTGAACGCTCGGTTTTGAGCTTCTAAATCAAAATATAGCCCCACTTTATTTTAAGACTTATAGAGTAGCCGAGACCGCCTTGCGCGCATCGTGATTTTGACCAAATTTGGCTCGATTTGGCGGAACTTAAGGAATGTTTTCCAGTCTCAGGGACTCTAACCTAAGTGGCGATGTCCTTGGTTTTCAGTGAAATGGACAGAGGAAAAATATTTGAACGCTTGGTTTCGAGCTTTTAGGCCGAAATATAGCGCCACTTCATTTTAAAACTGATAGAGTAGCCGAGATCGGCTTACGCGCATCGTGATTTTGACTAACTTTGGCTCGATTTGCGGGAACTTGGGGGATATTTCCAATCCCAGGAGCTCTAAACTAACTGGTGATGGCCTTGGTTTTCAGTGAAATGGAGACAGGAAAAATTATTGAACGCTCGGTTTTGAACTTCTAGGCCGAAATATAGCCCCAAATCATTTTCAGAATGATAGAGTAGCCAAAACCACCTTCCGTGCATAGTGATTTTGATCAATTGTGGCTCGATTTCCCGGAACTTGGAGGATATTTTCCAGTCCCGGGAACTCTTAACTAACTCCTGACGGTCTTGGTCTGCAGAGAAATGGACACAGATAAAACGTTCGCACGATCGGTTTCGAGGTTTTCGGCCGAAATATAGCGCCACTTCATTTCAAGACTGATAGAATAGCCGAGACCGCCTTCTATGCATCGTGATCTTGACCAAGTTTGCCTCGATCTGGCGGAACTTGGGGGATATTTTCCAGTCCCGCGGACCCTAAACTAACCCCTCATGGCCTTGGTTTGCAGAGAAATGGACACATGTAAAACTATCGCACGCTCGGTTTCGAGCTTTTAGGCCGAAATATAGCCCTACTTCATTTTAAGACTAAAAGAGTAGCCGAGACCTCCTAACGCGCATTAAGATTTTGACCAACTTTGCCTCGATTTGCCGGACTTTTTACGCATCGAGATCTTGACCAACTTTGGCTCGATTTGCCGGAACTTGGGGGGTACTTTTCACTCCCGGATTTTCTAAAGTAACTCCTGATGCCTTTGGTTTGCAGAGAAATAGACACATGTAAAACGATCGCTCGCTCGGTTTCGAGCTTTTAGGCCGAAATATAGCCCCACTTCGTTTTAAGCCTGGAAGAGTAGACAAAACCGCCTTGCGCGCATCGTGATCTTGACCAACTTTGGCTTGCTTTCCCGGAACTTGTGGGATATTTTCCATTCCCGGAGACTCTAACCTAACTACTGATGGCCTTGGTTTGCAGAGAAATGGACACAGGTAAGAGGATCGCACGCTCGAACTCGAGCTTTTAGGCCAAAATATAGCCCCACTTCATTTTAAGCCTGAAAGAGTAGCCGAGACCGCCTTACGTGCATCCTGATCTTGACCAACTTTGACTTGATTTTCTGGAACATGCGGGGTATTTTCCAGTCCCGGGGACTCAAAACTAACTCCCGATGGCTTTGGTTTGCAGAGAAATGGACACAGGTAAAACGAACGCACGCTCCGTTTCCAGCTTTTACGCAGAAATATAGCCCCACTTCATTTTAACACTGAAAGAGTAGCCGAGACCACCTTACACGCATTGTGACTTTGACAAAATTTGGCTCGATTTCCAAAAATTTGGGGGATATTTTCCAGTCCCAAGGACTCTATACTAACTCCTGATGGGCTTGGTTTGCAGAGAAATGGGCACAAGTAAAACGATCCCTTGCTTGATTACGAACTTTTAGGCCGAAATATAGCCCCACCTAATTTTAAGACCGAAAGAGTAGCCGAGACCGCCTTGCGCGGATCGTGACCTTGACCAAGTTTGGCTCGATTTCCTGGAACTTGGGGGATATTTTCCAGTCCCGGAGACTCTAAAGTAACTCCTGATGCCTTTGGTTTGCAGAGAAATAGACACATGTAAAACGATCGCTCGCTCGGTTTCGAGCTTTTAGGCCGAAATATAGCCCCACTTCGTTTTAAGCCTGGAAGAGTAGACAAAACCGCCTTGCGCGCATCGTGATCTTGACCAACTTTGGCTTGCTTTCCCGGAACTTGTGGGATATTTTCCATTCCCGGAGACTCTAACCTAACTACTGATGGCCTTGGTTTGCAGAGAAATGGACACAGGTAAGAGGATCGCACGCTCGAACTCGAGCTTTTAGGCCAAAATATAGCCCCACTTCATTTTAAGCCTGAAAGAGTAGCCGAGACCGCCTTACGTGCATCCTGATCTTGACCAACTTTGACTTGATTTTCTGGAACATGCGGGGTATTTTCCAGTCCCGGGGACTCAAAACTAACTCCTGATGGCTTTGGTTTGCAGAGAAATGGACACAGGTAAAACGAACGCACGCTCCGTTTCCAGCTTTTACGCAGAAATATAGCCCCACTTCATTTTAACACTGAAAGAGTAGCCGAGACCACCTTACACGCATTGTGACTTTGACAAAATTTGGCTCGATTTCCAAAAACTTGGGGGATATTTTCCAGTCCCAAGGACTCTATACTAACTCCTGATGGGCTTGGTTTGCAGAGAAATGGGCACAAGTAAAACGATCCCTTGCTTGATTACGAACTTTTAGGCCGAAATATAGCCCCACCTAATTTTAAGACCGAAAGAGTAGCCGAGACCGCCTTGCGCGGATCGTGACCTTGACCAAGTTTGGCTCGATTTCCTGGAACTTGGGGGATATTTTCCAGTCCCGGAGACTCTAAAGTAACTCCTGATGCCTTTGGTTTGCAGAGAAATAGACACATGTAAAACGATCGCTCGCTCGGTTTCGAGCTTTTAGGCCGAAATATAGCCCCACTTCGTTTTAAGCCTGGAAGAGTAGACAAAACCGCCTTGCGCGCATCGTGATCTTGACCAACTTTGGCTTGCTTTCCCGGAACTTGTGGGATATTTTCCATTCCCGGAGACTCTAACCTAACTACTGATGGCCTTGGTTTGCAGAGAAATGGACACAGGTAAGAGGATCGCACGCTCGAACTCGAGCTTTTAGGCCAAAATATAGCCCCACTTCATTTTAAGCCTGAAAGAGTAGCCGAGACCGCCTTACGTGCATCCTGATCTTGACCAACTTTGACTTGATTTTCTGGAACATGCGGGGTATTTTCCAGTCCCGGGGACTCAAAACTAACTCCTGATGGCTTTGGTTTGCAGAGAAATGGACACAGGTAAAACGAACGCACGCTCCGTTTCCAGCTTTTACGCAGAAATATAGCCCCACTTCATTTTAACACTGAAAGAGTAGCCGAGATCACCTTACACGCATTGTGACTTTGACAAAATTTGGCTCGATTTCCAAAAACTTGGGGGATATTTTCCAGTCCCAAGGACTCTATACTAACTCCTGATGGGCTTGGTTTGCAGAGAAATGGGCACAAGTAAAACGATCCCTTGCTTGATTACGAACTTTTAGGCCGAAATATAGCCCCACCTAATTTTAAGACCGAAAGAGTAGCCGAGACCGCCTTGCGCGGATCGTGACCTTGACCAAGTTTGGCTCGATTTCCTGGAACTTGGGGGATATTTTCCAGTCCCGGAGACTCTAAAGTAACTCCTGATGGCCTTGGTTTGCAGAGGGATGGACACAGGTAAAAAGATCACACGCTCGGTTTCGAGGTTTTAGGGCGAAATATAGCCCCACTTTATTTTAAGACTAAAAGAGTAGCCCAGACCAACTTTGGCTCGCTTTCCTTTCGATTTGCTAGATTTCGGCCTAAAAGCTCGAGACCGAGCAAAGATCGTTTTACCTGTGTCCATTTCTGTGCAAACCAAGGCAATCAAGAGTTAGTTTAGAGTCCCTGGGTTTGAAAAATATCCCCCAAGTTCCGGCCAATCGAGCCAAAGTTGGTCAAGATTACGATGCGCGCAAGGCGTTCTCCGTTACTCTTTCAGTCTTAAAATGAAGTGGGGCGATATTTCGGCCTAAAAGCTCAAACCTGAGCGTGCGATCGTTTTACCTGTGTTTATTTCTGCGTAAACAAAGGCCATCAGGAGTTATTTTAGAGTCCCTGGGTTTGGAAAATATATCCCAAGTTCCGGCAACTCGATCCAGAGTTTGTCAAGAATACGATGCGCGTTAGGCGGTGTCGGCTACTCTTTCAGTCTTAAAATAAAGTGGGGCTATATTTGGGCCTAAAAGCTCGAAACCGAGCATGCGATCATTTTAGCTGTGTCTATTTCTCTGCAAACCAAGGCCATCAAGAGTTCGTTTAGAATCCCCGGGACTGGAAAATATCCCCCAAGTTTCGGCAAATTGAGCAAAAGCCGACACCGCCTTAAGCGCATCGTGATTTTGAAAATCTTTGGCTCGATTTGACGGAACTTGGGTGATATTTTCCAGTCTCAGGGACTCTAAACTAACTCGTGATGGCCTTGGTTTTTAGTGAAATGGACAGAAGAAAAATATTTGAACGCTCGGTTTGGAGCTTCTAGGCCAAAATATAGCCCCACTTCACTTTAAGAGTGAGAGAAGGTAGCCGAGACCGCCTTACGCGCAGGGCGATTTTTACCAACTTTCGGTCGATTTCCAGGAACTTGCGTTATATTTTCGAGTCCTGGGGAATCTAAACTAACTCGTGATGGCCTTGGTTTTCAGTGAAGTGGACAGAGGAAAAATAGTTGAACGCTCTGTTTGGCTCGGTTTCGGGCTTCTAGGCCGAAATATAGCTCCACTTCACTTTAAGAGTGAGAAAAGGTAGCCGAGACCGCCTAACGCGCATGGCGATTTTCACCAACTTTGGGCCGATTTTAAGGAATTAGCGAGATGTTTTCCAGTCCCAGGGATTCTAAAGTAACTGGTGATGGCCTCGGTTTTCAGTGAAATAAACAGAGGAAAAATATTTGAACGCTCGGTTTCGAGCTTCTAGACCAAAATATAGCCCCACTTCACTTTAAGAGTGAGAGAAGGTAGGCGAGACCGCCTTACGCGCAGGGCGATTTTTACCAGCTTTGGGTCGATTTGCAAGAACTTGCGTTATATTTTCCAGTCCTGGGGAGTCTAAACTAACGCGTAATGGCCTTGGTTTTCAGTGAATTGGCCAGAGGAAAAATAGTTGAACGCTCGGTTTAGGGCTTTTAGGCCGAAATATAGCCCCAGTTCACTTTAAGAGTGAGAAAAGGTAGCCCAGACCGCCTAACGCGTACGGCGATTTTCACCAACTTTGGGCCAATTTCCAGGAATTAGCGGGATATTTTCCAGTTCTGGGGACTCTAAACTAACTTGTGATGGCCTTGGTTTCAGTAAAATAGACAGAGGAAAAATATTTGAACGCTCGGTTTCGAGCTTCTAGGCCGAAATATAGCCCCACTTCATATCAAGAGTGAGAAAAGGCTGCCGAGACCGCCTTACGTGCAGGGCGATTTTCACCAACTTTGGGTCGATTTCCAGGAATTTCCGGAATATTTTCCAGTCCCGAGGACTCTAAACTTGCTCGTGATTGCCTTGCTTGTCAGTGAAATGGACAGAGGAAAAATATTTGAACGCTCGGTTACGAGCTTCTAGGCCGAAATATAGCCCCACTTCACTTTAAGAGTGAGAAAAGGTAGGCGAGATCGCCTTACGAGCAGGGCGATTTTCACCAACTTTGGGTCGATTTCCAGGAAGTTACGGAATATTTTCCAGTCCCGGGGTCTCTAAGCTAACTCTTGATGGCCTTGGTTATTAGAGAAATTGACAGAGAAACAATGTTTGAACGCTCGGTTTCGATCTTCTAGGCCGAAGTATAGCTACACTTTAATTTAAGAGTAAGACACGGTAGCCGAGATCGCCTTACGCGCAGGGCGATTTTCACCAACTTTGGGTCGATTTCCAAGAATTTCGGGGATATTTTCCAGTCTCGGGGACTCTAAACTAACTCGTGATTGCCGTGGTCTTCAGTGAAATGGACAGAGGAAATATATTTGAACACTTGATATTGAGGTTCTAGGCCAAATTATTGCACCACTTCACTTTAAGAGTAAGAAAAGGTAGCCGAAAGCGCCCTATGCGCAGGGCGATTTTCACCAAATTTAGGTCGATTTCCAGGAACTTGCAGGATATTTTAAAGTCCCGGGGAATATAAAGTAACTCGTGATGGCCTTGGTTTTCAGTAAAATGGACAGAGGTAAAATATTCGAACGCTCCGTTTAGGAGCTTCTAGGCCGAGTATAGCCCCACTTTACTTTAAGAGTAAGAAAAGGTAGCCGATACCGCCTTACGCGCAAAGCGATTTTCACCAACTTTGTGTGGACTTCCAGGAACTTGCAGGATGTTTTCCAGTCCCGGGAACTCCAAGCTAACTCGTGACGGGCTTGGTTTTCAGTGAAATGGACAGAGGAGAAATATTTGAACGCACGGTTTAGAGCTTCTAGGCCGAAATATAGACCCACTTCACTTTAAGGGTGAGAAAAAGGTAGCCGAGACCGCCTTACGCCTAGGGCGATTTTAAGCAACTTTGGATCGATTTCCAGGAACTTGCGGGATATTTTCCTGTCCCGGGAGTTCTAAACTAACACGTGATGGGCTAGGTTTTCAGTAAAATGGACAGAGGTAACATATTTGAACGCTCGGTTTAGGAGCTTCTACGCCGAAATATAGCCCGACTTTACTTTAAGGGTAAGAAAAGGTAGCCGACACCGCCTTACGCGCAAAGCGATTTTCACCAACTTTGGATCGATTTCCAGGAACTTCCGGGATATATTCCAGCCCTGGAGACTCTGAACTAACTCGTGATGGCCTTGGTTTTCAGTGAAATGGACAGAGGAGAAATATTTGAACGCACGGTTTCGAGCTTCTAGGCCGAAATATAGACCCACTTCACTTTAAGGGTGAGAAAAGGTAGCCGAGACCGCCTTACGCCTAGGGCGATTTTAAGCAACTTTGGATCGATTTCCAGGAACTTGCGGGATATTTTCCTGTCCCGGGAGTTCTAAACTAACACGTGATGGGCTAGGTTTTCAGTAAAATGGACAGAGGTAACATATTTGAACGCTCGGTTTAGGAGCTTCTACGCCGAAATATAGCCCGACTTTACTTTAAGGGTAAGAAAAGGTAGCCGACACCGCCTTACGCGCAAAGCGATTTTCACCAACTTTGGATCGATTTCCAGGAACTTCCGGGATATATTCCAGTCCTGGAGACTCTGAACTAACTCGTGATGGCCTTGGTTTTCAGTGAAATGGACAGAGGAGAAATATTTGAACGCACGGTTTCGAGCTTCTAGGCCGAAATATAGACCCACTTCACTTTAAGGGTGAGAAAAGGTAGCCGAGACCGCCTTACGCCTAGGGCGATTTTAAGCAACTTTGGATCGATTTCCAGGAACTTGCGGGATATTTTCCTGTCCCGGGAGTTCTAAACTAACACGTGATGGGCTAGGTTTTCAGTAAAATGGACAGAGGTAACATATTTGAACGCTCGGTTTAGGAGCTTCTACGCCGAAATATAGCCCGACTTTACTTTAAGGGTAAGAAAAGGTAGCCGAGACCGCCTTACGCGCAGGGCGATTTTCACCAACTTTGGATCGATTTCCAGGAACTTCCGGGATATATTCCAGTCCTGGAGACTCTGAACTAACTCGTGATGGCCTTGGTTTTCAGTGAAATGGACAGAGGAAAAATATTTGAACGCTCGGTTTCGAGCTTCTAGGCCGAAATATAGCCCCACTTCATATCAAGAGTGAGAAAAGGTTGCCAAGACCGCCTTACGCGTAGAGCGTTTTGCACTAACTTTAGCTCGATTTCCTGGAACTTGCGGGATATTTTCCAGTGCTGGGGACTCTAAACTAACTCCTGATAGCCTTGGTTCTCAGTGAAATGGACAGAGGAAAAATATTTGAACGCGCGGTTTCGAGCTTCTAGGCCGAAATATAGTCCCACTTCACTTTAAAGAAAAGGTAGCCGAGACCGCCTGACGCGCAGGGCGATTTTCACCAACTTTGGGTCGATTTCCAGGAACTTGCGTTATATGTTTCAGTGCTGGGGACTCTAAACTAACTCGTGATGTACTTTGTTTTCAGTGAAATGGACAGAGGAAGAATATTTGAACGCTCGGTTTCGAGCTTCTAGGCTGAAATATAGCCTCACTTCATTTTGAGACTGATAGAGTAGCAGAGACCGCCTAACGCCCTTGGTGATTTTGAGCAACTTTGGCCCAATTTTCCGGAACTTGGGGGATATTTTCAGTTCTACGGCTTCTAAACTAACTCTTGATGGCCTTGGTTTTCATTAAAATGCACACAGGTAATACGATCGCACGCTTGCTTTTGAGCTTTTAGGCCGAAAAATAGCCCCATTTCATTTTAAGACTGAAAGAGCAGCCAAGAACGCCTTACGCGCATCGTCGTCTTGACCAACTTTGGCTGCATTTCCTGCAACTTGGGGGATATTTTTCAGTCGCAGGAACTCTAAACTAACTCCTGATGGTCTTGGTTTGCAGAGAAATGGACACATGTAAAACGATCGCACACTCGGTTTCGAGCTTTTAGGCCAAAATATAGCCCCACTTCATTTTAAGAGTGTAAGAGTAGCCGAGACCGTCTTACGCGCATCGTGATCTTGACCAACTTTGGCTCCATTTCCCGGAACTTGAAGGATATTTTTCAGTCCCAGGGAGTGTAAACTAACTCCTGATTCCCTTGGTTTGCAGAGAAATGGACACAGGTAAAGCGGTCGCACGCTTGGTTTCGAGCTTTGAGGTCGAAATATAGCCCCACTTCATTTTAAGACTAATAGAGTAGCCGAGACCGCCTTGTGCGCCTCGTGATCTTAACAACCTTTGGCTTGCTTTCCCGGAATTTATGGGATATGTTCCAGTCCCGGGTCCCTAAAGTAACTCCTGATGGCCGTGGTTTCCAGAGAAATAGACACAGGTAAAACGATCGCACGCTCAGTTTCGAGCTTTTAGGCCGTAATATAGCCCCACTTCATTTTAAGACTGAAAGAGCAGCCAAGAACGCCTTACGCGCATCGTCGTCTTGACCAACTTTGGCTGCATTTCCTGCAACTTGGGGGATATTTTTCAGTCGCAGGAACTCTAAACTAACTCCTGATGGTCTTGGTTTGCAGAGAAATGGACACATGTAAAACGATCGCACACTCGGTTTCGAGCTTTTAGGCCAAAATATAGCCCCACTTCATTTTAAGAGTGTAAGAGTAGCCGAGACCGTCTTACGCGCATCGTGATCTTGACCAACTTTGGCTCCATTTCCCGGAACTTGAAGGATATTTTTCAGTCCCAGGGAGTGTAAACTAACTCCTGATTCCCTTGGTTTGCAGAGAAATGGACACAGGTAAAGCGGTCGCACGCTTGGTTTCGAGCTTTGAGGTCGAAATATAGCCCCACTTCATTTTAAGACTAATAGAGTAGCCGAGACCGCCTTGTGCGCCTCGTGATCTTAACAACCTTTGGCTTGCTTTCCCGGAATTTATGGGATATGTTCCAGTCCCGGGTCCCTAAAGTAACTCCTGATGGCCGTGGTTTCCAGAGAAATAGATACAGGTAAAACGATCGCACGCTCAGTTTCGAGCTTTTAGGCCGTAATATAGCCCCACTTCATTTTAAGACTGAAAGAGTAGCCGAGACCGCCTTGCGCACATCCCGATCTTGAGCAACCTTGGCTCGATTTCCTTTCGATTTGCTATATTTCGGCATAAAAGCTCGAAACCGAGGAAAGATCGTTTTACCTGTGCCCATTTCTCTGCAAATTAAACCAAGGCCATCAAGAGTTAATTTAGAGTCCCTGGGTTTAAAAAATATCCTTCAAGTTTCGGGAAATCGAGCCTAAGTTGGTCAAAATGACGACGCGCGTAAGGCGATCTCGGCTACTCTTTCAGTCTTAAAATAAAGTGAGGCTTTATGTCGGGCTAAAAGCTCGAAACCGAGTATGCGATCCTTTTGCCTGTGTCCATTTCTCTGCTAACCAAGGCCATCAGGACTTAGTTTAGAGTCCCTGGGACTAGAAAATATCCCCCAATTTCCGGAAAAACGAGCCAAAGTTGGTCAAGATCACGACGCGCATAAGGCGGTCTGGGCAACTCCTTAAGTCTTAAAATAAAGTGGGGCTATATTTCGGCCGTAAAGCTCAAAACCGAGCGTGCCATCGTTTTACCTGTGTCCATTTCTCTGCAAACCAAGGCTATCAGGAGTTAGTTTACAGTCCCCGGGACTGGGAGATATTTTCCAAACTAACTCCTGATGGCCTTGGTTTGCAGAGAAATGGACACAGGTAAAATGCTCGCACGCTCGGTTTCAAGCTTTTAGGCCGAAATATAGCCCAACTTTATTTTAAGACTGAAAGAATAGGCGAGACCGCTTTGCGCGCATCGTGATCTTGACCAACTTTGGCTTAATTTCCAGGAACTTGGGGGATATGTTCCAGTCCCGGGGACTCTAAGCTAACTCCTGATGGTCTTGGTTTGAAGAGAAATGAACACAGGTAAGAGTATCGGGGGCTCGAATTCGAGCATTTAGGCCAAAATATAGCCCAACTTCATTTTAAGCCTGAAAGAGTAGCCGAGACCGCCTTACGTGCATCCTGATCTTGACCAACTTTGGCTTGATTTTCCGGAACTTAGGGAATATTTTCCAGTCCCGGGTATTCTAAACTAACTCCTGATGGCCTTGGTTTGCAGAGAAAAAGACACAGGTAAAACGATCGCACGCTCGGTTTTAAGATTTTAGGTGGAAGTATAGCACAAGTTCATTTTAAGACTGAAAGAGTAGCCTAGACCGCCTTACGATCATTGTGATCTTGACCAACTTTGGCTCGATTTCCCGGAACTTCGGGGATATTTTCCAATCCCGGGAACTCTAAACTAACTCCTGATGGCCTTGGTTTCCAGAGTACTGGACACAGGTAAATTAATCGCACGCTTGGTTTCGAGCTTGTAGGCCAAAATATAGCCCCACTTCATTTTAAGACTGAAAGAGTAGCTGAGACCGCCTTACGCGCATCGTGATCTTGACCAACTTCGGCTCAATTTCCCGGAACTTCGGGATTATTTTCCAGTCCCAGGAACTCTAAACTAACTCCTGATGGCCTTAGTTTGCAGAGAAATGGACACAGGGAAAACCATCGCACGCTCGGTTTCAAAGCTTAAGCCGAAATATAGCCCCACTTCATTTTTAGACTAAAACAGTAGCCAAGACCGCCTTGCGCGCATCGTGATCTTGACCAAATTTGGCTGGATTTCCCGTAAATTGGGGGTTATTTTCCAGTTTCGGGGACTCTAATTTTTTGATGGCCTTGGTTTACTGAGAAATGGACACATGTAAGACAATCGCACGCTCGGTTTCGAGCTTTGAGGCCGAAAGATAGCCCAACTTCATTTTAAGACTGATAGAGTAGCCGAGACCGCCTTGCGCGCATTGTAAACTTGACCAACTTTGGCTCGATTTCCCGGAACTTGGGATATATTTTCCAGTCTCGGGGACTCTAAACTAACTCCTGATAGCCTTGGTTTGCAGAGAAATGGACACAGGTAAAACGATCGCACGCTCGGTTTCGAGGTTTTAGGCCGAAATATAGCCCCACTTCATTTTAACACTGAAAGAATAGCCGTGACTGCCTTACGGGCATCGTGACCTTGACCAACTATGGCTCGATTTCCCGGAACTTGGGGGATACTTTCCAGACCCGGAGACTCTAAACTAACTCCTGACGACATTGGTTTGCAGAGAAATGGACACAGGTAAAACGATGGCACTCTTGGTTTCGAGCTTTTAGGCCGAAATATAACCCCACTTCATTTTAAGACTGAAAGAGTAGGCGAGACCGCTTTACGCGCATCGTGATCTTGACCAACTTTGGCTCGATTTGCCGGAACTTGGGGCAAAATTTTCCTGTTCTAGGGCTTCTAAACTAACTTCTGATGGTCTTGGTTTGCAGAGAAATGGACACAGCTAAAACGATCGCACGCTTGCTTTTAGGCCGGAAAATAGGCCCACTTCATTTTAAGACTGAAAGAGTAGCCAAAAACGCGTTGCGCGCATCGTGATTTTGACCAACTTTGGCTTGATTTGCCGAACTTGGGGGATGTTTTTCGAGTCCCGGGGACTCTAAACTAACTCCTGATGGCCTTGGTGTGTAACGAAATGGACACAGGTAAAACCATCGCACGCTCGGTTTCGAGCTTTTAGACCGAAATATAGGCCCAATTCATTTTAAGACTGAAGTAGCAGCCAAGACCGCCTTGCGCGCATGGTGATCTTGACCAACTTTGGCTCGATTTCCCGGAACTTGGGGGATATTTTTCAGTCCCGGGGACTCTAGAGTAACTCCTGATGGCCTTGGTTTCCAGAGAAATGGACACAGGTAAAACGATCGCACTCTCGGTTTGCAGCTTTTAGCCCGTAATCTAGCCCCACTTCATTTTTTAAGACTGAAAGAGTAGCCAAAACCGCCTTAAGCGCATCGTGATCTTCACCAACTTTGGCTCCTTTTCCCGGAACTTCAGGAAGAATTTTAAATCCTAGGGACTCTAACCTAACTCTTGGCTGCCTTGGTTGGCAGAGAAATGGACACAAGTAAGAGGATTGCACACTCCGTTTCAAGCTTTTAGGCCGAAATATAGTCCCACTTCGTTTTAACACTGAAAGAGTAGCCGAGACCGTCTTACGCGAAACGCAATCTTGACCAACTTTGGCTCGATTTCCCGGAGGTTGGGGGATATATTCCAGTCTCGGGGACTCTAAACTAACTCCTGATGACCTTGGTTTGCAGAGAAATGGACACAGGTAAAACGATGGCACGCTCGCTTTCGAGCTTTTAGAGCCAAATATTGCCCCACTTTTATTTAAAACTAAAAGAGTATTCAAGACCGCCTTGCCCGCATCGTGATCTTGACCAACTTTGGCTCGATTTCCTGGAACTTGGGGGATATTTTCCATTCCGGGGGACACTAAACTAACTTTTGATAACCTTGGTTTGCAGAGGAAAGGACACAGGTAAAACGATCGCACGCTCGGTTTGAAGCTTTTAGGCCAAAATGTAGCCCCACTTCATTTTAAGACTTGAAAGAGTAGCCGAGACCGCCTTGCGCGCATCGCGATCATCACCAACTTTGACTCGATTTCCCTGAACTTGGGGGATATTTTCCAGTCCCGGGGACCCTAAACTAACTGCTGATGGCCTTGGTTTCCAGAGAAATGGACACAGGTGAAAGTATGGCACGCTCGGTTTTGAGCTTTTAGGGCGAAATGTAGCCCCACTTTATTTTAAGACTGAAAGAGTAGCCGAGACCGCCTTGCGCGTGTCGCGATCTTGAACAACTTTGGCTCCATTTCCTGGAACTTGAGGGATATTTTCTAGACCGAGGGATTCTAAACTAACTCCTGATGGCCCTTGTTTGCAGAGAAATGGACACAGGGAAAACGATCGCACGCTCGGTTTCGAGCTTTTAGGCCGAAATATAACCCCAAGAGTAGCCGAGACCGCCTTGCGCACATCGCGATCTTAAGCAACATCTGCTCGATTTCCTTTCGATTTGCTATATTTCGGCCTGAAAGCTCAAAACTGAGCAAAGATCGTTTTACCTGTGTCCATTTGTCTGCAAACCAAGGTCATCAAGAGTTAGTTTAGAGTCTCTGGGTTTAAAAAATATCCCTCAAGTTTCGGGAAATCGAGCCAAAGCTGGTCAAAATTACGATACGCTTAAGGCGATCTAAGCTACTCTTTCAGTCTTAAAATGAAATGAGGCTATATTTCGGCCTAAAAGCTCGAAACCGAGCGTGCGATCGTTTTACCTGTGTCCATTTCTCTGCAAACCAAGACCATCAGGAGTTAGTTTAGAGTCCCCGGGACTGGAATAGATCTCCGAAGTTCCGGGAAATCGAGTCAAAGTTGGTCAAGATCACGATGCGCTTTAGGCGGTCTCGGCTACTGTTTGAGGTTTGAAAGGAAGTGGGGCTATATTTGGGCCTTGAAGCTCGAAACCGAGCGTTCAAATTTTTTTCTGGTCATTTCACCGGAAACCAAGGCCACATCAATTTAGTTCAGGATCCCTGGGAGTGGAAAATATCCTCCAAGTTACTGGAACTCCACCCAAAGTTGGTCAAAATTACGCTTTGCATAAGGCGGTTTGGGCTGCTTTTTAGTCTTAAAATGTAATGGGGCTATATTTCGGCTTAAAAGCTCGAAACCGAGCGTTAAATTATTTTTATTTCTGTCCACTTCAACGAAAACCAAGGCCGTCACGAGTTAGTTTAGAGTTCCTGGGACTGGAAAATATCACCCAAGTTGATGGAAATCGGCCCAAAATTGGTAAAAATCACGCTGCGCGTAAGGCGGTTTTGGCTACTTTTTCAGTCTTTAAATGAAGTGGGGCTTTATTTCGGCCTAGAAGCTCGAAGTCGAGCGTTCAAATATTTTCCCTTTTTTCTTTTTACCGAAAACCAAGGCAATCACGAGTTAGTTTAGAGTCCCCGGGACTGAAAAATATCCCCCAACTTGCTCGAAATCGAGCCAAAGTTAGGCAAAATCACGTTGCACGTAAGGCGGTGTCGGGTACTTTTTCAGTCTTAAAATGAAGTGGGCTATATTTTGTCCTAGAAGCTTGAAACCGAGCGTTTAATTAGTTTTCCTTTGTCCATTTCACTAAAAACCAAGGCCATTACGAGTTAGCTTAGGGTCTCTGGGACTGAAAAATATCCCCCAAGCTGCTGGAAATGGACCCAAAGTTGGTTAAAATCACGCTGCGCGTAAAGCGGTCCTGGCTACTGTTTCAGTCTTAAAATAAAGTGGGGCTATATTTCCGCCTAGACGCTCGAAAGCGAGCGTGCCATCGTTTTACCTCTCTCCATTTCACCGAAAACCAAGGCCATCACGGGTTAGTTTAGAGTTCCCAGGACGGGAAAATATCCCCTAAGATGCTGGAAATCGACTCAAAGTTGGTCAAAATCACGCTACGAGCGTGGAACTGTTTTTGCGTTATGTTTGGCAAAATGCACCAAACTTGGAAAAATGCGCCACACTTGGAAAACTGCGCCACGCTTCCAAAATTGTGCCACACTTGGAAAAATGTGGCACACTTAAAAAAATGCGGTTCAGTTGGTAAAATGCGGCAACCTTGGAAAAATGCTCTACACTTGGAAAAATATGCCACACTTGGAAAAAAGCGCCACACTTGGAAACTGCGCCACACTTAGAAAAATGCGCCACACTTGAAAAAATGTGCCACACTTGGAAAACTGGGCAACACTTGAAAAAATGCGGCACAGTTGGAAAAATGCGCCACACTTGGAAAACTGCGCCACACTTAGAAAAATGCGTAACCCTTTCAAAAAATGTGCCACACTTGGAAAACTGGTCAACACTTGTAAACAAATGCAAAACAGTTGGTAATATGCGCAGCACTTGGAAAATTGCTCAACGTTTGTTAAAATGCACCACACTTGGAAAAATGCGCCACGCTTGGAAAATTGCGCAATTTTTGGAAAAATGCGCGACAATTGGAAAACTGCGCAAGTTTTGGAAAAATGCGCCAGACTTGGAAAAATGTGCGACACTTAGAAAAATGGGCAACACTCGGAAAAATGTGCCACACTTGAAAAAATGCGACACAGTTGGTAAAATGAAGCAACCTTGGAAAAATACGCTACACTTAGAAAAATGTGCCCAACTTGAAAAAATGCATCACACTTGGAAAACTACGCCACACTTAGAAAAATGCGCTAAAGTTGCCATAATGTGCCAAACTTGGAAAGTTGAGTAACACTTGGAAACATGTGCTACACTTCAAAAAACGCGGCAAAGTTGTCAAAATGCGCAACCTTAAAAAAAAACGGGCCACACTTGGCAAAATGCGCCGCACTTGCAAAAATGCCACCAAGCAATTAAAGTACATCAAGCAAGTTAAGTACACCAAGCGAGTAAAGTACACCAAGCAATTGAAGTACATGAAGTAAGTAAAGTGCATCAAGCAAGTAAAGGACACCAAGCAAGTAAGGTACATCAGGCAAGTAAAGTACACCAAGCAAGTAAAGGACACTAAGCAAGTCAAGTACATCAAGCAAGTAAAGTACACCAAGCAAGAAAAGTATACCAAGCAAGTAAAGTATATCAAGCAAGTAAAGTACACCAAGAAAGTAAAGTACATCAAGCAAGTAAAGTACACCAAGAAAGTAAAGGACACCAAGCAAGTAAAGGACACCAAGCAAGTAAAGTATATCAAGCAAGTAAAGTAAATCAAGAAAGTAAAGGTCACCAAGCAAGCAGAGTAGATCAAGCGAGTTAAGTATACGAAGTAAGTAAAGTACAGGAAGCTCGTACAGTAACTGGGGACATAATATGTTGCTGTACACCAAGTACTCACTATTACATGTAACTATACGCGGATGCATATATGGTATTCTGCCATGAAGTATATACCATTGCTGGGGATGTTTTGGGCTTGCTGAGATGACCGCAGTCCCCTGGGAGGTCGTTAGCGATGACCAGTAGTCCCGTCCAATCATTATGACTAGAGTGTCGCCGAGAGCGGGCTACGTGCAGCGCGATTTTGACCAACTTTGGGTCGATTTCCAGGAACTTGGGCGATATTTTTTCAGCCCTAGGGACTCTAAACTAATTCAAGAAGACTTTGATAGTAGTATAGTAAACGGCGGTACTAGGACATTATGCAAAAAAGCGGCCTTCTTACTTCCCTAGAAACCAAAAAATACCTTCGCCGGGCCTCAACTCGAAAAATGCATTTTCAGGCCTCTAAGAATATGTTCCGTCCTAAGCCCTCTCATGAGGAAATTTCATGTCTCCCAACCCTCTAGAAATCAAACAATTCTTCTGCTAGAAACACTGTGCGGAATCGGCTCATTACCAAAAAATACTCTTGCCACCCCTCTAGAAATCATAAAAATCCTTCTGCCAGAAACAGCATAAATTGGGCTGTCCCGGGTCTCCGCAAATCAAAAAATGGCTCACCAAGTGGCAAAACAGAGCTTTTGATTGACACTTAAAGAGAAATCGACAATTATACAGTGGCAATGATGAGTAAGAAAAATAGAAATTATGAACATAAAAAATTATCCAACTATAATATAGATGAATAAATCAGAATTGAATAATTTATCAAAGAAACAATTAGTTGATCTATTGTTGAAAGATCAACAAAAATCAAAACAACCTATTCCAGCACCTCGGAAAACTGTAAAACAAATGATACAAGATTATGAGGAAAATATTATTGCACCACCTCTGGAATTTAGACATAAACCAATTCCTAAACCTCGTATTAAATCCAAAAACCCACCTTTTCCAAAACCTAGAACAAAAGTAGTAGAATTATCTATTGGAGCTATGTTGAAGATAGAGAAACCAATCCCTAAACCTCGTATCAAATCTAAAAAACCAATACCAGCTCCAAGAACTAGAATAGCGCTGGTTAAACTAGCTCTGAAAGATGCTGTTAAAACTTATAAGATTAATTTGAAAAATAAAAGTGATCCGTTGGTTCAATTACAAACAACCAGACAAGCAATTGGTCATCATTTAATAAATCTCACTTGGAAAAAAGTAAGAATTTCAAATTTTATGAAACTATGAGAGTAACTTTCATCAAAGAAGTTCCTAGTAATGAGAAAAGGGATGATATCGAGGTTGCAATTGATAATATGGGTGGTAAGCGTTGTTTGAAACGAAAAATTGCTCATTTCAATAGTAAAGCCAAGACTGTCACAAATATCATTGATTTAAATCAACAATTGAAAATTTCTCAGGAAGAGATTCTGAAAAAGATTGCACAATGGCTATCAGAGGGTAGTGGTTGGATAATCGATAAAATTGATAACCATTATCTGAATATTGTCAAATATGTTCCACTGTCAGCCAAGTCATATATCCAACTTCCGAAAGAGTTGAGAAACCCAAAAAAACGCCTTATCAATGTGAAAAATAAGGACAATCGGAATGTTTCAGATGGTGTCATATCAGGTATTTGAATCCACAAGAGATTCATCCGGAGAGAATCAAGAAATCAGACAGATCACTTATTAATAAGTTAGATTATTCTAGTGTTGAATTTCCGGTTAAAGTCACTAGTTTCAATAAAATTGAGAAACAGAACAGTATCAGAATTAATGTTTTCGGTTATGAAAATAAACAAGCATATCCAATGTATGTTTCCAAAGAACGATTTGATGATCATTTGAATCTTCTATTAATAACCAATGAGGACAAACAACACTATTTGTTGATCAAAGACTTTGATAGATTCATGTACAATCAAACCAAACATGAGCATAGAAAACACTCTTGAATGTACTGTCTACAGTGTTTGTCATCTGAAGATCTTCTTAGTAAACACAAGACTGAGTGTATTGTTATTAACGGTGAACAAGCAATAAAAATGCCTGAGAAGGGTGAGAAAATTAAGTTTCAAAATCACAGCCCACAGATACAAGCACCATTTGTGATTTATGCTGATTTCGAAGCAGTTACAGAAAAAGTAGATTCTTGTAAACCAAATGATAATGATTCATATACTGAAGCTTATCAAAAACATACTGATTGTGGATTCAGTTATAAAGTCGTCTGCTGTTGTGATGATAAGTATTCCAAACCAGCTCAAATTTACCGAGGTGAAAATGCGGTTTGTAAATTCATGGAAAAAATAATAGATGAAGTGAAATACTGCAGAAATACTATCAAATACAAGTTCAATAAACCAATCAAGATGACTCCTGCTGACGAAGAGACTTTCAAACAAGCAACAGAGTGCCATATTTGTGGCAAGAAGTATAACAACAAGGACAAAAGAGTCAGAGATCATTGTCACGTGACAGGTAAATACAGAGGGTCTGCTCATGAAGCTTGCAACCTCAATTTTCAACTAACAGATAAGATACCAGTCATATTTCATAATCTTAGAGGTTATGACAGCCATTTTATAACGCAGCAGATTGGTCAAATAGCTAAGAATAACACCTATACCAATAAGAAAGGTGAGGAGCAAGAAATGAAGATTAATTGCATCCCGAATAGTATGGAGAAATATATGGCATTCATGTTAGGCCACAATTTGGTATTTATTGATAGTTTCCAGTTCATGAGTTTGGATAAACTAGTCGATAATCTGCCCAAGGAATCATTAAAATACACATCTGAAGTTTTCCAAGGAAAAGCACTTGAATTGATGTCAAAGAAAGGTGTTTATCCATAAGACTATAGGGACTCATTTGAAAAGTTCAATGAAACCAAGCTACCAACAAAAGATTAATTCTACAGTATTCTAAATAATGAACATATCTCTGATGATGACTATAAACATGCCAAGCGTGTTTGGAAAGGATTTGAGCTCAAGAATATGGGTGAGTATCATGATCTATATTTGATGTCAGATATTCTGTTACTCGCTGATGTATTTGAAGATTTCAGGAAACCATGCCTTGAATACTATAAGCTCGATCCAGCTCATTATTTCACGAGTCCAGGTTTATCTCGGGATGCCATGCTTAAGATGACAAATATTGAACTTGAATTAATGAGTGATATTGATATGTTTCAATTTATTGAGAAGGGTATGCGTGGAGGAACAAGCTATATCGCCAACAGATTTGGTGGGGCTAATAACAAGTACATGAAATCATATGACAAGACCAAACCGTCAAAGTACATCACTTATCTTGATGCTAATAACCTATATGGTTGGGCTATGAGTCAGTATCTTCTAATTGGTAAATTCAGATGGATGACAGGCAAACAGGCCAATAAAGTAGATCTCAGTAAATACACAGATGATGGCAAAACAGGATTGATTTTATAAGTGGAACTGGTATACCCTCATGAATTGCATGATCTACACAATGATTTTCTTCTTGCTCCTGAACAGGTAAAAGTCACCGAAAATATGCTTTCAGAATATTGCCGGCAAATAAAAGACAAATTTAATATCTCAATAGTGCAGGTTCATAAATTGATCCCCACATTAAGCAACAAACAAAAATATGTTCTCCACTATAGGAATCTACAATTGTATCTCTCCTTGGGATTGAAGCTGACCAAAATCCATCGTGTTTTAAAATTCAATCAATCACCCTGGTTGAAGAGCTACATTGATTTCAACTCACAGAAAACAACTAATGCTAAAAACTCGTTTGAAAAAGACTTCTTCAAACCGATGAATAATGCAGTGTTTGGTAAGACAGTGGAGAATGTTCGTAAGTGAGTTGATGTGAAGCTTGTTACTTGTTAAGCCAACTTATGTTTCATCCAAAACTTTCGATAAAAATTTAGTAGCTAGACTGTTCGCAGTCCCTATTTTTCCGTAAGATCGTAGATGTCGATCGTTGAGTTTGACGGGCCGCCATCTTGGTCTCTTGATGCGAGCGAAACTGGGGAGAGTACAAAATGCCCGTGGGTAGGGGTGGTGGAGGGCACGGCGGGAGGGAAAAAATAGGGAGACTGTAACAGCTTCAATGTGTCTCGTGTTCAAGGGGCGCGGCCGAATTTTGGCGCCTCTGTGAATTTCGAAACATTTTGAACGTTTACTAAGTTGAGTCGAATGAATGCGGGACAGAAGAACTCTTCTCTGACTCCAAAAAAAGCGGCAAAGCCCGCAGAGAATTCCAATTATTCAGATGCGTGCCGTCTTTGCGGCATTAATTGTAAAATTTCAGTGGGTGAGTTCGGGGGAAAGAAGAGTACATTTCGACCGAAAATTTATTAAAGATCCCTCAAAGGGTTGGAGTTGACAAAATTCCCTTGCGAGATCTTTTGAAAATACATCTTGATGTTGAAGTCAACAAGATGAGAAATCTCTCGTGTTTGCGCGAAGTGCGCATTAAAGATTCGCAATGCAAGTACCTTGATCGAGTTCATCAGGACAGCTCTTAATCGCGAAAACACCGACGCGGAAAGTCAAGGTGAACAGCGTTTGAAAAGAATGAACATCGTTTCACCGCAATGAAACATCAAAAAACCTCAGAAACCTGATCTGCTCCTTAATGATGCTACGTAGCGGCACAATTACAAGGCAGGAAGGTCTGCCTGAAGAACAACCAACGGAGCTTTCAGCCATTTCCTTCGCCAAAACGAAACTTTGATACTAGTATACTCGAAACTCTTGCCAAAACCAGTTGAAAGAACCGCCAAAACATCTTTTCCTTTCGAGTAAACGAGAAACAGCCTCCTTTTGCTCGCACTTTAGCACCAATCCTCCAAGACAAGAAGCAGACAGACGATCAAAATCAAAACATTCTCCAGCAAATTCTCTTGAAACTGACGCCATTTTGGCCTGAGCCGCGAAGTGATGAATGTCACTTTCTGTTTAGACTACGAGTAGTCCCTCTTTCGCTTAGTCCGTCGTGCGTGACGCGAGAGAAATTCGCGAGAAAAAAATGGCCCCGCGAAATCCTGGGGGCGAGGAGCGTGCGAAAGGAGGGACTACCTCCTAAGCCCAAGAGTTTGCCCTTTCACGGCCGAGTGATTTTTCGGTGTAGGATTTCTCATCTTGACGTCCTCTTATTATCGCCTGTTATCAATAGCCCCAGGAGATCTGAATAAAATTGCTCTACTCTACTCTTCAAGTAGCCAGGCAAAAACATATGCCGTGAGAAGTATATCTGCGTTCAGTGTTCATTCAGCGAAACTGCCAAAGAAGTTTTAAAAAGAAGACGGCGAAAGAGGCCTCTTGCAACGATTTTCGCTGCGTCTAAAAGTTATTGCGAAAATTTCATCAGAGTTTCAACCGAGAATTTATTTACATTATACATTATACATTATACATTATACATAGGAGATCATCCAACTGCGGTGAAATGTTTGCCGATAGCAGCGGAAAATTTCAGGTGAATGTTCGGTTTCAAGTAAGAAGCCGGTTCAATCTTTCAAATGGACGGCAGAAAAAGGCCAAGCTCAGTGAATTTATAGTCGTTGCTGACTTAGACGATGCTGTTGAGCGGCGAAATCACTAACACGCTCGCAGTCGAGTTGGAGGCAGAAAGCTTTGCCAAACGAAACACTGGATAAATTTAAATCTTTCCAAAGCCTGGTGGCAGATTCGCAAGAACATCACGGCTTGCGAAGCTCGAATCCAACGCTTCGATTTGCTCCGGTTCCAAAAAATTCCTGCAAGACGTCACAGGTATCTCGAATGTTGACAACACGTTGTCAACGCTCCTAACATAAGCCAATCATATTTTTGCGTTGTGAGACCAACGCGTAATTCAAACTCTTGAGCTTAGGCGGTAGTTCCTCCTTTCGCGCGCTCCTCGCCCCCAGGATTTCGCGCGGCCATTTTTTTCTCGCGGTTTTCTTTCGCGTCACGCACGACGGACTAAGCGAAACAGGGACTACTCGTAGTCTACTTTCTGTTACTCAAGTTGTCAACGCTCTGCTACGCTCTGATGAACTCTATTGTCCCTTCGACCAATCCGGTGTTGCCGTTGCTGGAACAACTAACGCAGCGAACACGAGACAGAGGGAAGCTGTTACGGTCTCCCTATTTTTTCCGCCCCTTCGTTCCCACGCTATAAACCCCACCGCCACTACCCACGGGCATTTTGTACTCTCCCCAGTTTCGCTGGCATCAAGAGACCAAGATGGCGGCCCGTCGAGCTCAACGATCGACATCTACGATATCACGGGAAAATAGGGGACTGCGAACAGTCTATTTAGTAGCAGTACACAAAATCAAAGAAGCACTCACCTTGAATAGACCTGCTTATATAGGTATATGTATTTTGGTCTTGAGTAAGACTTTAATGTACGACTTTCATTATAATTACATCAAACAAAAATATAAATCAAAAGCCAAGTTATTATTCACTGACACTGATAGTTTAACATAAGAAATTCAAACAAAAGATGTGTATAAGGATTTCTTCAAAAATAAAGACAAATTTGATAACAGTGATTATCCAGAAATCAGTAAATTTTACGATAAATCCAATAAGAAAGTAATCGGCAAATTCAAGGATGAAGCTGCTGGAGAAATAATTATAACAGAATTCATTGGTCTTCGAAGTAAGATGTATTCTTACACCAAGGACAACGGTGAAAATGGTAAAACCGCCAAGGGCATCAAAAAAATCATAATCGAAAAGAGTATCAATCATGCAGACTACAGTAAACGGCATGTAATGCTTACTTGTTCCCTTTGTTCCATTGTTCCTCTTTGAGCTGATTAATACAATTCACCTTTCTCCCTTCTGTTTACTTTTCAAATTATGACCGGCAGTGAGACTTATGAAATAAAACAATGTAAAAGAATAATGTGATAGATCCCCAAGAGAAATCCAGTGGCGGATCCAGACTTTCACCAATACAGTTTATTTCAGTTCAAAGACAAGCATAGTTCAGATATTCCAGTGCTAATACACTGCTCTGACAATGCTCATTCAATTGAATTCACCTCAAGACAGCAAAAAGTCCGGGCTAAACAGCGCTCACCAATACGTAAATTTAATGTTGACCCTTGACCTATCGCGTGTGCAACTTGCTTGTAGATCTAAAGTTGTATGTATAGACGATGTGTTCGTATTATCAGTTTGCCGGTGAGCGCAAATTTATCCGACTTTGCATAAAGCACAATCCACAATAAAAATCTTCTTTTAAATGCTGATATTAAAGACACTACGCGGATCCTACAAACTGCAAAAGACAGCCGCAAAGGACAAGTTCCTAGTTCCCCGAAAGGCGAATAAACTCTTTCTGCTGATCCTAGAAGCTGCAAAGAAGTGAATAAACATTCATCTCTCCGGATAAAGTGAAACTTGTTGTTTAAAGTACATCAACAACATACGCAAACTTGAAAACAACAAACAGTATTTTCATTGTTTCTCTCTGAAATCAACACCATATCTTGAAAGAACAGACATTTGGCAACGCTAATTACCTCACCGGAAATTAATTTGTTGTTTTAACCTTATACCTGTTTTTAATGAACCTTCCTATTGATTTACGTCTGACAAAGCCATTATCTATTGTTTAATCACAACCACTCTTCCGTTGAGAGAAAATTTAAAATACCACATTTGTAAAACTTTACAAAAAACTACAACCTGCAAATGAATTGTAACTTTTATTACAAAAATGACCTGTTTTCCATTGTGAGTGTTTTTCAGCTGAAAATCCTGTGGTTAAATCACGTCTTCTAGACTCTTCTAGTTGTTTTTCACAAACCAAACCTAATTTGTGCTCTTATCATGCGCGACAGCTATAAGCTGTTTTTATTACAGCAAAATGATTAGTTCTTCAGCGAATTACTTTTTTTAAAGTTGAAAGATACATTGCATTGCCTCCAGGTAAAATGTAAACAATGCCATAAACCAAAACTTTCCCCTTACACGACTTGAGTATTCTGTGGCTTTCATGTAAATGTTGTGTAACGGAACCGCCACTCTGTATTGCATTAAAGAGACCATAATCTAAGCTACATTAGCCAGTTCTGATAAAGACAAAACTTTCAGCTAGCTCAATTTTTCGTAACACTATTCCCTATTGCTTTCTGCTGTCTCAACTGCTTTCACAGCGAACCTCTTCAATGTTCTTCTTCAATTCTAGTTCAATTTCACAACTATTTCAGCCCACAGATACGTTTAGTTCAGCCCTAAACAACGCTCACCAATACATAAATTTAATGTAGACCCTTGACTTATCGCGTGTCCCACAAACATAAGTTTAGTTCAGATATCTCAGAGCTCATACAATGCTCACACAGTGCTTTTTTGCTACCTCCCGGAGTGTATTTCCCTTCCACTGAGGGTGAATCGTGCGCGACATAAACGGGACGAAACTATGCGAAATCACTATCCAAAGGAATGCAAGCACGCCAGCATAAAGCGATGACGTCACACAATACGTCATCGCTTAAAAATATAATATAGCACATTTCCAAAACTTCATAAAAACTAAAAACTGCAAATGAATCGTACCCTGACTTCACTATCACCACTGTAAACAGTATATTTCAGTTCTCAACAATGCTCATACAGTGCTCTCACGGTGCTCATTCTGTTCACACAATGCTCATTCAATTCACTTCAAGACTGGCAAAAGTACAACTGCGCTACCAATCTGTAAATTTAATATAGACCCTTCAGCTATCGCGTGTGCCACTTGCTTGTCTATCTAAATTTGTATGTATGGATGATATGTTTTATTATGAGTTCGCTAATAAGCCCAAATTTATCCGACCGTGTATAAACCAAAATCAACCCCCAAATCTTCGTTTAAAACTGAAATTAAAAGCACTCCGCTGATCCTACAAACAGAAAATGAAAAGAGCAAACGAAAAGTTGCTCTCTCTGAAATCGACACCCTATTATCTTTAAAAATATTTGGAAACACTAATTACCTCACCGGAAATTAATTTGTTGTTTTAACTGTATACTTGTCATATGGATTAAAAGCCCTCTGCTAATCCTTCAAACAGCAAAGGAAAGCCGCAACGCCCTCACCTATCGCCTGTACGACTTACTTGTCTACCTAAACTTGTATGTATGGAGGATATGTTCTTATTATGAGTTTGCCCGTGAACGCAAATTTAAACAGCCAAGGAAAGCCGCAAAGTCCTCACCTATCGCCTGTGCGACTTACTTGTCTATCTAAACTTGTATGTATGGAGGATATGTTCTTGTTATGAGTTTGCCCGTGAATGCAAATTTATCCGATACTGTATAAACCAAAATACAACCCTAAATCCTCTTTTAAAAGCTAGAATTAAAAGCACTCCGCTGAACCCACTAACAGCAACTCCCAGAGTGCATTTCGCTTCCACAGAGGGATAAAAGGTGCGCGACAAAAGCGCGAGGAACATAAACGTGACGAAATCACTATCCAAAGGAGTTCAGCGTGCCAGCATAAAGCGATGACATCACATCATAAGTCATCGCTTAAAATATACACAAATGTTTCATAAGATGAAAACAATAAAGTCAGATCACCACGTAATCGGATCTTATGAATTGAATAAAGTATCACTATCATGTTTTGATGATAAATGATATCTTCATGATGATGGTATTAATTCTTATGCCTATTGTCACCGTTTGATTCAATAAAATCAGCAGTAATCTCGCTTGAAGTTTTTGGTTCATCAATAAATTCATTCTCCAATTTTTGAAAATCTTTGGTGATGTTCAAATTCCTTTGGTGCAGTCTAGTGCTAAGGTGTCTGTATTGGCATAGGCTAAAATAGGGACTGGACCATTGGACCCTTGGACCTTTAAACTATTTTTGGACTATTTTTTGCACTATTTCTTGGACTATTTCTTGGACAAAATTTTAGACTATTTTTCAAGGGGTGGGTAGGTAGTTTTGTCAGGGGGGTGGTTTATCATATCTTCTTCCTCAGGGAGGGGTAGGTAGAAGGTAGGTAGTTTTTTCTCTTTGGGAGGGGTGGGCAGGGGAATTTTGTCAAAATATATGATTCTTACTCATCAAAAATTAACACTTAGGAAGAGGTGGGTAGGTAGGAAGTTTTGTCAGGGGAAATGGTTGATCATATGTTCCTCCTTAGGGAGGGGAGTGTACGTAGTTTTCGTTAGGGGGAGAAGTGCTAATTACAGCACTTGAATCATTACACATGATAAACCATCTGAAAGCAATAGTCACATTACACATCCTCGCATGCGCACAACCTATTAACACGAGAGGAGAATGTAAGTAAAAGTTGTCATCTATGAGGGGAGGGGACCGTAATTATTACATAAAAGTTACCAGCATTAGGGAAACATTTTTCGATTCTTGTTCGCTGTGTCGCTTATTGACTTGTGCCAATGCAACTTGCTGCTTATATTTTGCTAACTAATGGATCGTTTGCACCAGTCGGCCTCGACTATATTTCTCTCGCGGATAAGAACCGTCACAAGAGTTATTTCCATTCCCTTTAATCTACCTACCCCTCCCTGAGGAAGAACATATGATAAACAACCCCCCTAACAAAACTACCTTCCCATCCCTTAAAAAAATAGTCCAAAATTTAATCCAAGAAATAGTCAAAAAAGCAGTCCAAAAATAGTCCAAAGATCCAAGCGTCCAATGGTCCAGTCTATATTTTACCCTATGCCATCTGTATTTATCAGTCATTTGATAATTTTTGTTGTTTAAAAAAACAGTACAGTTCCATGGTGGATTATATTCCATCATTATCGGTGTAGATAATTTTCATGGTTTGACAAGAACGATTTCATCGCATGGCGATATCCCGTGTACAATAAAGAATGCGTGACATTCTCAGAAAGACAGCGGAACTTTCCCTCGGAAAAGAGTCATCCAATTTCTATTGTTAGACTGTGGTATGAATTATTTCTAACACGGAAGAAACATATCATCCACTGGACTTTCCCTAATCGTTCTCACTTTACTTCTTACGGGTAAGAAACACATCATACACCAGACTTTCCCTAATCGTTCTCACTTTATTTCTTACGCGTAGGAAACACATCATCCACTAGACTTTCCCTAATCTTTCTCACTTTTTTTCTTACGCGTAAGAAACACATCATCCACTAGAATTTCCCTAATCGTTCTCACTTTATTTCTTACGCGTAAGAAACATATCATCCACTGGACTTTCCCTAATCTTTCTCACTTTATTTCTTACGCGTAAGAAACACATTATCCACTGGACTTTCGCTAATCGTTCCCACTTGATTTCTTGCGCGTAAAAAGCAAAAAATCCCCTGGACTTTCCCTAATCGTTCTCACTTTATTTCTTGCGCGTAAGAAACACATAATCCACTGGACTTTCCCTAATCGTTCTCACTTTATTTCTTGCTCGCAAGAAACACAAAATCCACTGGCCTTTCCCTAATCGTTCTCACTCTATTTCTTGGGCGTAAGAAACAAAAAATCCACTGGACTTTGGCTAATCGTTCTCACTTTATTTCTTGCGCGTAAGAAACACAAAATCCACTGGACTTTCACTAATCGTTCTCACTTTTTTTCTTGCGCGTACGAAACACAAAATCCACTAAACTTTCCCTAATCGTTCTCACTTTATTTCTTGCGCGTAAGAAACACATAATCCACTGGGCTTTCGCTAATCGTTCTCACCTGATTTCTTGCGCGTAAGAAACACAAAATCCACTGGACTTTCGCTAATCGTTCTCACTTTATTTCTTGCGCGTAAGAAACACATAATCCACTGGACTTTCCCTAATCGTTCTCACTTTATTTCTTGCGGGTAGGAAACACAAAATCCACTGGCCTTTCCCTAATCGTTCTCACTCTATTTCTTGGGCGTAAGAAACACAAAATCCACTGGACTTTGGCTAATCGTTCTCACTTTATTTCTTGCGCGTAAGAAACACAAAATCCACTGGACTTTCCCTAATCGTTCTCACTTTTTTTCTTGCGCGTACGAAACACAAAATCCACTAAACTTTCCCTAATCGTTCTCACTTTATTTCTTGCGCGTAAGAAACACATAATCCACTGGGCTTTCGCTAATCGTTCTCACCTGATTTCTTGCGCGTAAGAAACACAAAATCCACTGGACTTTCGCTAATCGTTCTCACTTTATTTCTTGCGCGTAAGAAACACATAATCCACTGGACTTTCCCTAATCGTTCTCATTTTATTTCTTGCGGGTAGGAAACACAAAATCCACTGGACTTTCACTAATCGTTCTCACTTTATTTCTTGCGCGTAAGAAACACATAATAACCTGGACTTTCGCTAATCGTTCTCACTTGATTTCTTGCGCGTAAGAAACAAAAAATCCACTGGACTTTCGCTAATCGTTCTCACTTTATTTTTTGCGCGTAAGAAACAGATAATCCACTGGACTTTCGCTAATCGTTCTCACTTTATTTATTGCGCGTAAGAAACACAAAATCCACTGGCCTTTCCCTAATCGTTCTCACTTTATTTCTTTCGCGTAAGAAACACAAAATCCACTGGACTTTCTCTAATCGCTCTCACTTTATTTCTTGCGCGTAAGAAACACAAAATCCACTGGGCTCTCGCTAATCGTTCTCAATTGATTTCTTGCGCGTAAGGAACACAAAATCCACTGGACTTTCCCTAATCGTTCTCACTTTATTTCTTTCGCGTAAGAAACACAAAATCCACTGGACTTTCCCTAATCGCTCTCACTTTATTTCTTGCGCGTAAGAAACACAAAATCCACTGGGCTCTCGCTAATCGTTCTCAATTGATTTCTTGCGCGTAAGAAACACAAAATCCACTGGACTTTCGCAAATCGTTCTCACTTTATTTCTTGCGCGTTAGAAACACATAATCACCTGGACTTTCCCTAATCGTTCTCACTGTATTTCTTGAGCGTAAGAAACAAAAAATCCCCTGGACTTTCGCTAATCGTTCTCACTTGATTTCTTGCGCGTAAGAAACACAAAATCCACTGGCCTTTCCCTAATCGTTCTCACTTTATTTCTTGCGCGTAAGAAAGAAAAAATCCACTGGACTTTCGCTAATCGTTCTCACTTTATTTCTTGCGGGTAAGAAACACAAAATCCACTGGACTTTCCCTAATCGTTCTCACTTTATTTCTTGCGCGTAAGAAACACATAATCACCTGGACTTTCCCTAATCGTTGTCACTGTATTTCTTGCGCGTAAGAAACACAAAATCCACTGGACTTTCGCTAATCGTTCTCACTTTATTTCTTGCGCGTAAGAAAGAAAAAATCCACTGGACTTTCGCTAATCGTTCTCACTTTATTTCTTGCGGGTAAGAAACACAAAATCCACTGGACTTTCCCTAATCGTTCTCACTTTATTTCTTGCGCGTAAGAAACACATAATCACCTGGACTTTCCCTAATCGTTGTCACTGTATTTCTTGCGCGTAAGAAAAAAAAATCCACTGGACTTTCGCTAATCGTTCTCACTTTATTTCTTGCGCGTAAGAAACACATAATCGACTGGACTTTCGCTAATCGTTCTCACTTGATTTCTTGCGCGTAAGAAACACAAAATCCACTGGCCTTTCCCTAATCGTTGTCACTTTATTTCTTGCGCGGAAGAAACACATAATCCACTGGACTTTCCCTAATCGTTCTCACTTTATTTCTTGCGCGTAAGAAACACCTAATCCACTGGACTTTCCCTAATCGTTCTCACGTCATTTCTTGCGCGTAAGAAACACATAATCCACTGGAATTTCGCTAATCGTTCTCACTTTATTTCTTGCGCGTAAGAAACACAAAATCCACTGGCCTTTCCCTAATCGTCCTCACTTTATTTCTTGCGCGGAAGAAACACAAAATCCACTGGCCTTTCCCTAATCGTTCTCACTTGATTTCTTGCGCGTAAGAAACACAAATCCACTGGACTTTCGCTAATCGTTCTCACTTTATTTCTTGCGCGTAAGAAACACATAATCCACTGCACTTTCCCTAATCGTTTTCACTTTATTTCTTGCGGGTAACAAACACAAAATCCACTGGACTTTCGCTAATCGTTCTCACTTTATTTCTTGCGCGTAAGAAACACATAATCACCTGGACTTTCGCTAATCGTTCTCAGTTTATTTCTTGCTCGTAAGAAACACAAAATCCACTGGCCTTTCCCTAATTGTTCTCACTTTATTTCTTGCGCGTAAGAAACACAAAATCCACTGGACTTTCGCTAATCGTTCTCACTTTATTTCTTGCGCGTAAGAAACACATAATCCACTGGACTTTCGCTAATCGTTCTCACTTTATTTCTTGCTCGTAAGAAACACAAAATCCACTGGGCTTTCCCTAATCGTTCTCACTTTATTTCTTGCGCGTAAGAAACACATAATCCACTGGACTTTCCGTAGTCGTTCTCACTTTATTTCTTGCGCGTAAGAAACACCTAATCCACTGGACTTTCCCTAATCGTTCTCACGTTATTTCTTGCGCGTAAGAAACACATAATCCACTGGACTTTCACTAATCGTTCTCACTTTATTTCTCGCGGGTAAGAAACACAAAATCCACTGGACTTTCCCTAATCGTTCTCACTTTATTTCTTGCGCGTAAGAAAGACATAATCGACTGGACTTTCGCTAATCGTTCTCACTTGATTTCTTGCGGGTAACAAACACAAAATCCACTGGCCTTTCCCTAATCGTTCTCACTTTATTTCTTGCGCGGAAGAAACACATAATCCACTTGACTTTCCCTAGTCGTTCTCACTTTATTTCTTGCGCGTAAGAAACACCTAATCCGCTGGACTTTCCCTAATCGTTCCCACGTTATTTCTTGGGCGTAAGAAACACATAATCCACTGGAATTTCGCTAATCGTTCTCACTTTATTTCTTGCGCGGAAGAAACACAAAATCCACTGGCCTTTCCCTAATCGTTCTCACTTGATTTCTTGCGCGTAAGACACACAAAATCCACTGGACTTTCGCTAATCGTTCTCACTTTATTTCTTGCGCGTAAGAAACACATAATCCACTGCACTTTCCCTAATCGTTCTCACTTTATTTCTTGCGCGTAAGAAACACAAAATCCACTGGCCTTTCGCTAATCGTCCTCACTTTATTTCTTGCGCGTAAGAAACACATAATCCACTGGACTTTCCGTAGTCGTTCTCACTTTATTTCTTGCGCGTAAGAAACACCTAATCCACTGGACTTTCCCTAATCGTTCTCACTTTATTTCTTGCGCGTAAGAAACACAAAATCCACTGGACTTTCGCTAATCGTTCTCACTTTATTTCTTGCGCGTAAGAAACACATAATCCACTGGACTTTCGCTAATCGTTCTCACTTTATTTCTTGCTCGTAAGAAACACAAAATCCACTGGCCTTTCCCTAATCGTTCTCACTTTATTTCTTGCGCGTAAGAAACACATAATCCACTGGACTTTCCCTAGTCGTTCTCACTTGATTTCTTGCGCGTAAGAAACACATAATCCACTGGACTTTCCCTAATCGTTCTCACGTTATTTCTTGCGCGTAAGAAACACATAATCCACTGGAATTTCGCTAATCGTTCTCACTTTATTTCTTGCTCGTAAGAAACACAAAATCCACTGGCCTTTCCCTAATCGTTCTCACTTGATTTCTTGCGCGTTAGAAACACAAAATCCACCGGACTTTCGCTAATCGTTCTCACTTTGTTTCTTGCGCGTAAGAAACACATAATCCACTGGACTTTCCCTAATCGTTCTCACTTTATTTCTTGCGGGTAACAAACACAAAATCCACTGGACTTTCGCTAATCGTCCTCACTTTTTTTCTTGCGCGCAAGAAACACAAAATCCACTGGCCTTTCCCTAATCGTTCTCACTTGATTTCTTGCGCGTTAGAAACACAAAATCCACTGGACTTTCGCTAATCGTTCTCACTTTGTTTCTTGCGCGTAAGAAACACATAATACACTGGACTTTCCCTAATCGTTCTCACTTTATTTCTTGCTCGTAGGAAACACAAAATCCACTGGACTTTCCCTAATCGTTCTCACTTTATTTCTTGCGCGTAAGAAAGACAAAATCCACTGGACTTTCCCTAATCGTTCTCACTTTATTTCTTGCGCGTAAGAAACACATAATCCACTGGACTTTCGCTAATCGTTCTCACTTTATTTCTTGCTCGTAAAAAACACAAAATCAACTGGACTTTCCCTAATCGTTCTCACTTTATTTCTTGCGCGGAAGAAACACATAATCCACTGGACTTTCCCTAGTCGTTCTCACTTTATTTCTTTCGCGTAAGAAACACAAAATCCACTGGACTTTCCCTAATCGTTCTCACTTTATTTCTTGCGGGTAACAAACAAAAAATCCACTGGACGTTCGCTAATCGTTCTCACTTTATTTCTTGCTCGTAAAAAACACAAAATCAACTGGACTTTCCCTAATCGTTCTCACTTTATTTCTTGCGCGGAAGAAACACATAATCCACTGGACTTTCCCTAGTCGTTCTCACTTTATTTCTTTCGCGTAAGAAACACAAAATCCACTGGACTTTCCCTAGTCGTTCTCACTTTATTTCTTGCGCGTAAGAAACACCTAATCCACTAGACTTTACCTAATCGTTCTCACGTTATTTCTTGCGCGTAAGAAACACATAATCCACTGGACTTTGGCTAATCGTTCTCACTTTATTTCTTGCTCGTAAGAAACACAACATCCACTGGCCTTTCCCTAATCGTCCTCACTTTATTTCTTGCGCGGAAGAAACACATAATCCACTGGCCTTTGCCTAATCGTTCTCACTTGATTTCTTGCGCGTAAGAAACACAAAATCCACTGGACTTTCGCTAATCGTTCTCACTTTATTTCTTGCGCGTAAGAAACACATAATCCACTGGACTTTCCCTAATCGTTCTCTCTTTATTTCTTGCGGGTAAAAAACACAAAATCCACTGGACTTTCGCTAATCGTTCTCACTTTATTTCTTGCGCGTAGGAAACACATAATCACCTGGACTTTCCCTAATCGTTCTCACTTTATTTCTTGCTCGTAGGAAACACAAAATCCGCTGGCCTTTCCCTAATCGTTCTCACTTTATTTCTTGCGCGTAGGAAACACAAAATCCACTGGACTTTCCCTAATCGTTCTCACTTTATTTCTTGCGCGTAAGAAACACATAATCCACTGCACTTTCGGTAATCGTTCTCACTTTATTTCTTGCTCGTAAGAAACACAAAATCCACTGGCCTTTCCCTAATCGTTCTTACTTTATTTCTTGCGCGGAAGAAACACAAAATCCACTGGACTTTCCCTAATCGCTCTCACTTTATTTCTGTCGCGTAAGAAACACAAAATCCACTGGACTTTCGCTAATCGTTCTCACTTTATTTCTTGCGCGTAAGAAACACATAATCACCTGGACTTTCGCTAATCGTTCCCACTTGATTTCGTGGGCGTAAAAACCAAAAAATCCCCTGGACTTTCGCTAATCGTTCTCACTTTATTTCTTGCGCGTAAGAAACACATAATCCACTGGACTTTCCCTAATCGTTCTCACTTTATTTCTTGCTCGCAAGAAACACAAAATCCACTGGCCTTTCCCTAATCGTTGTCACTCTATTTCTTGGGCGTAAGAAACACAAAATCCACTGGACTTTGGCTAATCGTTCTCACTTTATTTCTTGCGCGTAAGAAACACAAAATCCACTGGACTTTCCCTAATCGTTCTCACTTTATTTCTTGCGCGTACGAAACACAAAATCCACTAAACTTTCCCTAATCGTTCTCACTTGATTTCTTGCGCGTAAGAAACACAAAATCCACTGGACTTTCGCTAATCGTTCTCACTTTATTTGTTGCGCGTAAGAAAGACAAAATCCACTGGACTTTCCCTAATCGTTCTCACTTTATATCTTGCGCGTAAGAAACAGATAATCCACTGGGCTTTCGCTAATCGTTCTCACCTGATTTCTTGCGCGTAAGAAACACATAATCCACTGGACTTTCCCTAATCGTTCTCATTTTATATCTTGCGGGTAGGAAACACAAAATCCACTGGACTTTCACTAATCGTTCTCACTTTATTTCTTGCGCGTAAGAAACACATAATCCACTGCACTTTCCCTAATCGTTCTCACTTTATTTCTTGCGCGTAAGAAACACATAATCCACTGGACTTTCCCTAATCGTTGTCACTGTATTTCTTGCGCGTAAGAAACAAAAAATCCACTGGACTTTCGCTAATCGTTCTCACTTTATTTCTTGCGCGTAAGAAACACATAATCACCTGGACTTTCCCTAATCGTTCTCATTTTATTTCTTGCGGGTAGGAAACACAAAATCCACTGGACTTACCCGAGTCGTTCTCACGTTATTTCTTGCGCGTAAGAAACACATAATCCACTGGACTTTCGCTAATCGTTCTCACTTTATTTCTTGCTCGTAAGAAACACAAAATCCACTGGCCTTTCCCTAATCGTCCTCACTTTATTTCTTGCGCGGAAGAAACACAAAATCCACTGGCCTTTCCCTAATCGTTCTCACTTGATTTCTTGCGCGTAAGAAACACAAAATCCACTGGACTTTCGCTAATCGTTCTCACTTTGTTTCTTGCGCGTAAGAAACACATAATCCACTGGACTTTCCCTAATCGTTCTCACTTTATTTCTTGCGGGTGACAAACACAAAATCCACTGGACTTTCGCTAATCGTTCTCACTTTATTTCGTGCGCGTAAGAAACACATAATCACCTGGACTTTCGCTAATCGTTCTCACTTTATTTCTTGCTCGTAAGAAACACAAAATCCACTGGCCTTTCCCTAATCGTTCTCACTTTATTTCTTGCGCGGAAGAAACACATAATCCACTGGACTTTCCCGAGTAGTTCTCACTTTATTTCTTTCGCGTAAGAAACACAAAATCCACTGGACTTTCCCTAATCGTTCTCACTTTATTTCTTGCTCGCAAGAAACACAAAATCCACTGGCCTTTCCCTAATCGTTCTCACTCTATTTCTTGGGCGTAAGAAACACAAAATCCACTCGACTTTGGCTAATCGTTCTCACTTTATTTCTTGCGCGTAAGAAACACATAATCCACTGGACTTTCCCTAATCGTTCTCACTTTATTTCTTGCTCGCAAGAAACACAAAATCCACTGGCCTTTCCCTAATCGTTCTCACTCTATTTCTTGGGCGTAAGAAACACAAAATCCACTGGACTTTGGCTAATCGTTCTCACTTTATTTCTTGCGCGTAAGAAACACAAAATCCACAGGACTTTCCCTTATCGTTCTCACTTTATTTCTTGCGCGTACGAAACACAAAATCCACTAAACTTTCCCTAATCGTTCTCACTTTATTTCTTGCGCGTAAGAAACACAAAATCCACTGGACTTTCGCTAATCGTTCTCACTTTATTTGTTGGGCGTAAGAAACACAAAATCCACTGGACTTTCCCTAATCGTTCTCACTTTATTTCTTGCGCGTAAGAAACACATAATCCACTGGGCTTTCGCTAATCGTTCTCACCTGATTTCTCTCGCGTAAGAAACACAAAATCCACTGGACTTTCGCTAATCGTCTTCACTTTATTTCTTGCGCGTAAGAAACACATAATCCACTGGACTTTCCCTAATCGTTCTCATTTTATTTCTTGCGGGTAGGAAACACAAAATCCACTGGACTTTCACTAATCGTTCTCACTTTATTTCTTGCGCGTAAGAAACACATAATAACCTGGACTTTCGCTAATCGTTCTCACTTTATTTCTTGCTCGTAAGAAACACAAAATCCACTGGCCTTTCGCTAATCGTTCTCACTTTATTTCTTTCGCGGAAGAAACACAAAATCCACTGGACTTTCACTAATCGTTCTCACTTTATTTCTTGCGCGTAAGAAACACATAATCACCTGGACTTTCCCTAATCGTTGTCACTGTATTTCTTGCGCGTAAGAAACAAAAAATCCACTGGACTTTCGCTAATCGTTCTCACTTTATTTCTTGCGCGTAAGAAACACATAATCCACTGGACTTTCGCTAATCGTTCTCACTTTATTTCTTGCTCGTAAGAAACACAAAATCCACTGGCTTTTCCCTAATCGTTCTCACTTTATTTCTTTCGCGGAAGAAACACAAAATCCACCGGACTTTCCCTAATCGTTCTCACTTTATTTCTTGCGCGTAAGAAACACATAATCACCTGGACTTTCCCTAATCGTTGTCACTGTATTTCTTGCGCTAAGAAACAAAAAATCCACTGGACTTTCGCTAATCGTTCTCACTTTATTTCTTGCGCGTAAGAAACACATAATCCACTGGACTTTCCCTAATCGTTCTCATTTTATTTCTTGCGGGTAGGAAACACAAAATCCACTGCACTTTCCCTAATCGTTCTCACGTTATTTCTTGCGCGTAAGAAACACATAATCCACTGGACTTTGGCTAATCGTTCTCACTTTATTTCTTGCTCGTAAGAAACACAAAATCCACTGGCCTTTCCCTAATCGTCCTCACTTTATTTCTTGCGCGGAAGAAACACAAAATCCACTGGCCTTTCCCTAATCGTCCTCACTTTATTTCTTGCGCGTAAGAAACACAAAATCCACTGGACTTTCGCTAATCGTTCTCACTTTGTTTCTTGCGCGTAAGAAACACATAATCCACTGGACTTTCGCTAATCGTTCTCACTTTATTTCTTGCGGGTAACAAACACAAAATCCACTGGACTTTCGCTAATCGTTCTCACTTTATTTCTTGCGCGTAAGAAACACATAATCACCTGGACTTTCCCTAATCGTTCTCACTTTATTTCTTGCTCGTAAGAAACACAAAATCCACTGGCCTTTCCCTAATCGTCCTCACTTTATTTCTTGCGCGGAAGAAACACATAATCCACTGGCCTTTGCCTAATCGTTCTCACTTTTTTTTTTGCGCGTAAGAAACACAAAATCCACTGGACTTTCGCTAATCGTTCTCACTTTATTTCTTGCGCGTAAGAAACACATAATCCACTGGACTTTCCCTAATCCTTCTCTCTTTATTTCTTGCGGGTAAAAAACACAAAATCCACTGGACTTTCGCTAATCGTTCTCACTTTATTTCTTGCGCGTAGGAAACACATAATCACCTGGACTTTCCCTAATCGTTCTCACTTTATTTCTTGCTCGTAGGAAACACAAAATCCGCTGGCCTTTCCCTAATCGTTCTCACTTTATTTCTTGCGCGTAAGAAACACATAATCCACTGGACTTTCGCTAATCGTTCTCACTTTGTTTCTTGCGCGTAAGAAACACATAATCCACTGGACTTTCGCTAATCGTTCTCACTTTATTTCTTGCGGGTAACAAACACAAAATCCACTGGACTTTCGCTAATCGTTCTCACTTTATTTCTTGCGCGTAAGAAACACATAATCACCTGGACTTTCCCTAATCGTTCTCACTTTATTTCTTCCTCGTAAGAAACACAAAATCCACTGGCCTTTCCCTAATCGTTCTCACTTTATTTCTTGCGCGGAAGAAACACAAAATCCACTGGACTTTCCCGAGTCGTTCTCACTTTATTTCTTGCGCGTAAGAAACACAAATTTCACTGGACTTTCCCTAATCGTTCTCACTTTATTTCTTGCGGGTAACAAACAAAAAATCCACTGGACGTTCGCTAATCGTTCTCACTTGATTTCTTGCGCATAAGGAACACAAAATCCACTGCCCTTTCCCTAATCGATCTCACTTTATTTCTTGCGCGTAAGAAACACAAAATCCACTGGACTTTCCCTAGTCGTTCTCACTTTATTTCTTGCGCGTAAGAAACACCTAAACCACTGGACTTTCCCTAATCGTTCTCACGTTATTTCTTGCGCGTAAGAAACACATAATCCACTGGACTTTGGCTAATCGTTCTCACTTTATTTCTTGCTCGTAAGAAACACAAAATCCACTGGCCTTTCCCTAATCGTCCTCACTTTATTTCTTGCGCGGAAGAAACACATAATCCACTGGCCTTTGCCTAATCGTTCTCACTTTTTTTTTTGCGCGTAAGAAACACAAAATCCACTGGACTTTCGCTAATCGTTCTCACTTTATTTCTTGCGCGTAAGAAACACATAATCCACTGGACTTTCCCTAATCGTTCTCTCTTTATTTCTTGCGGGTAAAAAACACAAAATCCACTGGACTTTCGCTAATCGTTCTCACTTTATTTCTTGCGCGTAGGAAACACATAATCACCTGGACTTTCCCTAATCGTTCTCACTTTATTTCTTGCTCGTAGGAAACACAAAATCCGCTGGCCTTTCCCTAATCGTTCTCACTTTATTTCTTGCGCGTAAGAAACACATAATCCACTGGACTTTCGCTAATCGTTCTCACTTTATTTCTTGCTCGTAAGAAACACAAAATCCACTGGCCTTTCCCTAATCGTCCTCACTTTATTTCTTGCGCGGAAGAAACACATAATCCACTGGCCTTTGCCTAATCGTTCTCACTTTTTTTTTTGCGCGTAAGAAACACAAAATCCACTGGACTTTCGCTAATCGTTCTCACTTTATTTCTTGCGCGTAAGAAACACATAATCCACTGGACTTTCCCTAATCGTTCTCTCTTTATTTCTTGCGGGTAAAAAACACAAAATCCACTGGACTTTCGCTAATCGTTCTCACTTTATTTCTTGCGCGTAGGAAACACATAATCACCTGGACTTTCCCTAATCGTTCTCACTTTATTTCTTGCTCGTAGGAAACACAAAATCCGCTGGCCTTTCCCTAATCGTTCTCACTTTATTTCTTGCGCGTAAGAAACACATAATCCACTGGACTTTCGCTAATCGTTCTCACTTGATTTCTTGCGCGTAAGAAACACATAATCCACTGGACTTTCGGTAATCGTTCTCACTTTATTTCTTGCTCGTAAGAAACACAAAATCCACTAGCCTTTCCCTAATCGTTCTTACTTTATTTCTTGCGCGGAAGAAACACAAAATCCACTGGACTTTCCCTAATCGCTCTCACTTTATTTCTGTCGCGTAAGAAACACAAAATCCACTAAACTTTCCCTAATCGTTCTCACTTTATTTCTTGCGCGTAAGAAACACATAATCACCTGGAATTTCGCTAAACGTTCCCACTTGATTTCTTGCGCGTAAAAAACAAAAAATCCCCTGGACTTTCGCTAATCGTTCTCACTTTATTTCTTGCGCGTAAGAAACACATAATCCACTGGACTTTCCCTAATCGTTCTCACTTTATTTCTTGCTCGCAAGAAACACAAAATCCACTGGCCTTTCCCTAATCGTTCTCACTCTATTTCTTGGGCGTAAGAAACACAAAATCCACTGGACTTTGGCTAATCGTTCTCACTTTATTTCTTGCGCGTAAGAAACACAAAATCCACAGGACTTTCCCTTATCGTTCTCACTTTATTTCTTGCGCGTACGAAACACAAAATCCACTAAACTTTCCCTAATCGTTCTCACTTTATTTCTTGCGCGTAAGAAACACAAAATCCACTGGACTTTGGCTAATCGTTCTCAGTTTATTTCTTGCGCGTAAGAAACACAAAATCCACTGGACTTTCCCTAATCGTTCTCACTTTATTTCTTGCGCGTAAGAAACACATAATCCACTGGGCTTTCGCTAATCGTTCTCACCTGATTTCTCTCGCGTAAGAAACACAAAATCCACTGGACTTTCGCTAATCGTCCTCACTTTATTTCTTGCGCGTAAGAAACACATAATCCACTGGACTTTCCCTAATCGTTCTCATTTTATTTCTTGCGGGTAGGAAACACAAAATCCACTGGACTTTCACTAATCGTTCTCACTTTATTTCTTGCGCGTAAGAAACACATAATCCACTGGACTTTCCCTAATCGTTCTCTCTTTATTTCTTGCGGGTAAAAAACACAAAATCCACTGGACTTTCGCTAATCGTTCTCACTTTATTTCTTGCGCGTAGGAAACACATAATCACCTGGACTTTCCCTAATCGTTCTCACTTTATTTCTTGCTCGTAGGAAACACAAAATCCGCTGGCCTTTCCCTAATCGTTCTCACTTTATTTCTTGCGCGTAAGAAACACATAATCCACTGGACTTTCGCTAATCGTTCTCACTTGATTTCTTGCGCGTAAGAAACACATAATCCACTGGACTTTCGGTAATCGTTCTCACTTTATTTCTTGCTCGTAAGAAACACAAAATCCACTAGCCTTTCCCTAATCGTTCTTACTTTATTTCTTGCGCGGAAGAAACACAAAATCCACTGGACTTTCCCTAATCGCTCTCACTTTATTTCTGTCGCGTAAGAAACACAAAATCCACTAAACTTTCCCTAATCGTTCTCACTTTATTTCTTGCGCGTAAGAAACACATAATCACCTGGAATTTCGCTAAACGTTCCCACTTGATTTCTTGCGCGTAAAAAACAAAAAATCCCCTGGACTTTCGCTAATCGTTCTCACTTTATTTCTTGCGCGTAAGAAACACATAATCCACTGGACTTTCCCTAATCGTTCTCACTTTATTTCTTGCTCGCAAGAAACACAAAATCCACTGGCCTTTCCCTAATCGTTCTCACTCTATTTCTTGGGCGTAAGAAACACAAAATCCACTGGACTTTGGCTAATCGTTCTCACTTTATTTCTTGCGCGTAAGAAACACAAAATCCACAGGACTTTCCCTTATCGTTCTCACTTTATTTCTTGCGCGTACGAAACACAAAATCCACTAAACTTTCCCTAATCGTTCTCACTTTATTTCTTGCGCGTAAGAAACACAAAATCCACTGGACTTTGGCTAATCGTTCTCAGTTTATTTCTTGCGCGTAAGAAACACAAAATCCACTGGACTTTCCCTAATCGTTCTCACTTTATTTCTTGCGCGTAAGAAACACATAATCCACTGGGCTTTCGCTAATCGTTCTCACCTGATTTCTCTCGCGTAAGAAACACAAAATCCACTGGACTTTCGCTAATCGTCCTCACTTTATTTCTTGCGCGTAAGAAACACATAATCCACTGGACTTTCCCTAATCGTTCTCATTTTATTTCTTGCGGGTAGGAAACACAAAATCCACTGGACTTTCACTAATCGTTCTCACTTTATTTCTTGCGCGTAAGAAACACATAATAACCTGGACTTTCGCTAATCGTTCTCACTTTATTTCTTTCGCGGAAGAAACACAAAATCCACTGGACTTTCACTAATCGTTCTCACTTTATTTCTTGCGCGTAAGAAACACATAATCACCTGGACTTTCCCTAATCGTTGTCACTGTATTTCTTGCGCGTAAGAAACAAAAAATCCACTGGACTTTCGCTAATCGTTCTCACTTTATTTCTTGCGCGTAAGAAACACATAATCCACTGGACTTTCGCTAATCGTTCTCACTTTATTTCTTGCTCGTAAGAAACACAAAATCCACTGGCTTTTCCCTAATCGTTCTCACTTTATTTCTTTCGCGGAAGAAACACAAAATCCACCGGACTTTCCCTAATCGTTCTCACTTTATTTCTTGCGCGTAAGAAACACATAATCACCTGGACTTTCCCTAATCGTTGTCACTGTATTTCTTGCGCTAAGAAACAAAAAATCCACTGGACTTTCGCTAATCGTTCTCACTTTATTTCTTGCGCGTAAGAAACACATAATCCACTGGACTTTCCCTAATCGTTCTCATTTTATTTCTTGCGGGTAGGAAACACAAAATCCACTGGACTTTCACTAATCGTTCTCACTTTATTTCTTGCGCGTAAGAAACACATAATAACCTGGACTTTCGCTAAACGTTCTCACTTGATTTCTTGCGCGTAAGAAACACAAAATCCACTGGACTTTCGCTAATCGTTCTCACTTTATTTCTTGCGCGTAAGAAACACATAATCCACTGGTCTTTCGCTAATCGTTCTCACTTTATTTCTTGCTCGTAAGAAACACAAAATCCACTGGCCTTTCCCTAATCGTTCTCACTTAATTTCTTTCGCGGAAGAAACACAAAATCCACTGGCCTTTCCCTAATCGTTCTCACTTTATTTCTTTCCCGTAAGAAACACAAAATCCACTGGACTTTCCGTAATCGCTCTCACTTTATTTCTTGCGCGTAAGAAACACAAAATCCACTGGGCTCTCGCTAATCGTTCTCAATTGATTTCTTGCGCGTAAGGAACACAAAATCCACTGGACTTTCGCTAATCGTTCTCACTTTATTTCTTGCGCGTAAGAAACACATAATCACCTGGACTTTCCCTAATCGTTGTCACTGTATTTCTTGAGCGTAAGAAACAAAAAATCCACTGGACTTTGGCTAATCGTTGTCACTTGATTTCTTGCGCGTAAGAAACACATAATCGACTGGACTTTCGCTAATCGTTCTTACTTGATTTCTTGCGCGTAAGAAACACAAAATCCACTTGCCTTTCCCTAATCGTTCTCACTTTATTTCTTGCGCGTAAGAAACACATAATCCACTGGACTTTCCCTAATCGTTCTCACTTTATTTCTTGCGGGTAAGAAACACAAAATCCACTGGACTTTCCCTAATCGTTCTCACTTTATTTCTTGCGCGTAAGAAACACATAATCACCTGGACTTTCCCTAATCGTTGTCACTGTATTTCTTGCGCGTAAGAAACAAAAAATCCACTGGACTTTGGCTAATCGTTGTCACTTGATTTCTTGCGCGTAAGAAACACATAATCGACTGGACTTTCGCTAATCGTTCTCACTTTATTTCTTGCGCGGAAGAAACACATAATCCACTGGACTTTCCCTAGTCGTTGTCACTTTATTTCTTGCGCGTAAGAAACACCTAATCCACTGGACTTTCCCTAATCGTTCTCACGTTATTTCTTGCGCGTAAGAAACACATAATCCACTGGAATTTCGCTAATCGTTCTCACTTTATTTCTTGCTCGTAAGAAACACAAAATCCACTGGCCTTTCCCTAATCGTCCTCACTTTATTTCTTGCGCGGAAGAAACACAAAATCCACTGCCTTTCCCTAATCGTTCTCACTTGATTTCTTGCGCGTAAGAAACACATAATCCACTGGACTTTCCCTAGTCGTTCTGACTTTATTTCTTGCGCGTAAGAAACACATAATCCACTGGACTTTCCCTAATCGTTCTCACTTTATTTCTCGCGCGTAAGAAACACATAATCCACTGGAATTTCGCTAATCGTTCTCACTTTATTTCTTGCTCGTAAGAAACACAAAATCCACTGGCCTTTCCCTAATCGTCCTCACTTTATTTCTTGCTCGTACGAAACACAAAATCCACTGGACTTTCGCTAATCGTTCTCACTTTATTTCTTGCGTGGAAGAAACAGATAATCCACTGGACTTTCCCTAGTCGTTCTCACTTTATTTCTTTCGCGTAAGAAACACAAAATCCACTGGACTTTCCCTAATCGTTCTCACTTTATTTCTTGCGGGTAACAAACAAAAAATCCACTGGACTTTCGCTAATCGTTCTCACTTGATTTCTTGCGCCTAAGGAACACAAAATCCACTGCCCTTTCCCTAATCGATCTCACGTTATTTCTTGCGCGTAAGAAACACAAAATCCACTGGACTTTCCCTAGTCGTTCTCACTTTATTTCTTGCGCGTAAGAAACACCTAATCCACTGGACTTTCGGTAATCGTTCTCACGTTATTTCCTGCGCGTAAGAAACACAAAATCCACTGGACTTTGGCTAATCGTTCTCACTTTATTTCTTGCTCGTAAGAAACACAAAATCCACTGGCCTTTCCCTAATCGTCCTCACTTTATTTCTTGCGCGGAAGAAACACATAATCCACTGGCCTTTGCCTAATCGTTCTCACTTTATTTCTTGCGCGTAAGAAACACAAAATCCACTGGACTTTCGCTAATCGTTCTCACTTTATTTCTTGCGCGTAAGAAACACATAATCCACTGGACTTTCCCTAATCGTTCTCTCTTTATTTCTTGCGGGTAACAAACACAAAATCCACTGGCCTTTCCCTAATCGTTCTCACTCTATTTCTTGGGCGTAAGAAACACAAAATCCACTGGACTTTGGCTAATCGTTCTCACTTTATTTCTTGCGCGTGAGAAACACAAAATCCACAGGACTTTCCCTAATCGTTCTCACTTTATTTCTTGCGCGGAAGAAACACATAATCCACTGGACTTTCCCTAGTCGTTCTCACTTTATTTCTTGCGCTTAAGAAACACGAAATCCACTGGACTTTCCCTAATCGTTCTCACGTTATTTCTTGCGCGTAAGAAACAAAAAATCCACTGGACTTTCGCTAATCGTTCTCACTTGATTTCTTGCGCCTAAGGAACACAAAATCCACTGCCCTTTCCCTAATCGATCTCACTTTATTTCTTGCGCGTAAGAAACGCAAAATGCACTGGACTTTGGCTAATCGTTCTCACTTTATTTCTTGCGCGTAAGAAACACAAAATCCACTGGACTTTCGGTAATCGTTCTCACTTTATTTCTTGCTCGTAAGAAGCACAAAATCCACTGCCCTTTCCCTAATCGTTCTAACTTTATTTCTGTCGCGTAAGAAACACAAAATCCACTGGACTTTCCCTAATCGTTCTCACTTTATTTCTTGCGGGTAACAAACACAAAATCCACTGGACTTTCGCTAATCGTTCTCACTTTATTTCTTGCGTGTAAGAAACACATAATCACCTGGACTTTCCCTAATCGTTCTCACTTTATTTCTTGCGCGTAAGAAACACAAAATCCACTGGCCTTTAACTAATCGTTCTCACTTTATTTCTTGCGCGTAAGAAACACAAAATCCACTGGACTTTCGCTAATCGTTCTCACTTTATTTCTTGCGCGTAAGAAACACATAATCCACTGGACTTTCGCTAATCGTTCTCACTTTATTTCTTGCTCGTAAGAAACACAAAATCCACTGGCCTTTCCCTAATCGTTCTCACTTTATTTCTTGCGCGGAAGAAACACATAATCCACTGGACTTTCCCTAGTCGTTCTCACTTTATTTCTTGCGCTTAAGAAACACGAAATCCACTGGACTTTCCCTAATCGTTCTCACGTTATTTCTTGCGCGTAAGAAACAAAAAATCCACTGGACTTTCGCTAATCGTTCTCACTTGATTTCTTGCGCCTAAGGAACACAAAATCCACTGCCCTTTCCCTAATCGATCTCACTTTATTTCTTGCGCGTAAGAAACACAAAATGCACTGGACTTTGGCTAATCGTTCTCACTTTATTTCTTGCGCGTAAGAAACACAAAATCCACTGGACTTTCGGTAATCGTTCTCACTTTATTTCTTGCTCGTAAGAAGCACAAAATCCACTGGCCTTTCCCTAATCGTTCTCACTTTATTTCTTGCGCGGAAGAAACACAAAATCCACTGGACTTTCCCTAATCGCTCTCACTTTATTTCTGTCGCGTAAGAAACACAAAATCCACTGGACTTTCCCTAATCGTTTTCACTTTATTTCTTGCGCGTAAGAAACACAAAATCCACTGGACTTTCGCTAATCGTTCTCAGTTGATTTTCTGCGCGTAAGAAACACAAACTCCACTGCCCTTTCCCTAATCGATCTCACTTGATTTCTTGCGCGTAAGAAACACAAAATCCACTGGACTTTCCCTAATAGTTCTAACTTTATTTCTTGCGCGTAAGAAACACATAATCGACTGGACTTTCGCTAATCGTTCTCACTTGATTTCTTGCGCGTAAGAAACACAAAATCCACTGGCCTTTCCCTAATCGTTCTCACTTTATTTCTTGCGCGGAAGAAACACATAATCCACTGGACTTTGCCTAGTCGTTGTCACTTTATTTCTTGCGCGTAAGAAACACCTAATCCACTGGACTTTCCCTAATCGTTCTCACGTTATTTCTTGCGCGTAAGAAACACATAATGCACTGGAATTTCGCTAATCGTTCTCACTTTATTTCTTTCTCGTAAGAAACACAAAATCCACTGGCCTTTCCCTAATCGTCCTCACTTTATTTCTTGCGCGGAAGAAACACAAAATCCACTGGCTTTTCCCTAATCGTTCTCACTTGATTTCTTGCGCGTAAGAAACACAAAATCCACTGGACTTTCGCTAATCGTTCTCACTTTATTTCTTGCGCGTAAGAAACACATAATCCACTACACTTTCCCTAATCGTTCTCACTTTATTTCTTGCGGGTAACAAACACAAAATCCACTGGACTTTCGCTAATCGTTCTCACTTTATTTCTTGCGTGTAAGAAACACATAATCACCTGGACTTTCCCTAATCGTTCTCACTTTATTTCTTGCTCGTAAGAAACACAAAATCCACTGGCCTTTAACTAATCGTTCTCACTTTATTTCTTGCGCGTAAGAAACACAAAATCCACTGGACTTTCGCTAATCGTTCTCACTTTATTTCTTGCGCGTAAGAAACACATAATCCACTGGACTTTCGCTAATCGTTCTCACTTTATTTCTTGCTCGTAAGAAACACAAAATCCACTGGCCTTTCCCTAATCGTTCTCACTTTATTTCTTGCGCGGAAGAAACACATAATCCACTGGACTTTCCCTAGTCGTTCTCACTTTATTTCTTGCGCTTAAGAAACACGAAATCCACTGGACTTTCCCTAATCGTTCTCACGTTATTTCTTGCGCGTAAGAAACAAAAAATCCACTGGACTTTCGCTAATCGTTCTCACTTGATTTCTTGCGCCTAAGGAACACAAAATCCACTGCCCTTTCCCTAATCGATCTCACTTTATTTCTTGCGCGTAAGAAACACAAAATGCACTGGACTTTGGCTAATCGTTCTCACTTTATTTCTTGCGCGTAAGAAACACAAAATCCACTGGACTTTCGGTAATCGTTCTCACTTTATTTCTTGCTCGTAAGAAACACAAAATCCACTGGCCTTTCCCTAATCGTTCTCACTTTATTTCTTGCGCGGAAGAAACACAAAATCCACTGGACTTTCCCTAATCGCTCTCACTTTATTTCTGTCGCGTAAGAAACACAAAATCCACTGGACTTTCCCTAATCGTTCTCACTTTATTTCTTGCGCGTAAGAAACACAAAATCCACTGGACTTTCGCTAATCGTTCTCACTTGATTTTCTGCGCGTAAGAAACACAAACTCCACTGCCCCTTCCCTAATCGATCTCACTTGATTTCTTGCGCGTAAGAAACACAAAATCCACTGGACTTTCCCTAATAGTTCTAACTTTATTTCTTGCGCGTAAGAAACACAAAATCCACTGGACTTTCCCCAATCGTTCTAACTTTATTTCTTGGGCGTAAGAAACACATAATTTACTGGACTTTCAATAATCGTTCTCACTTTATTTCTTGCGCGTAAGAGACACAAAATCCACTGGCCTTTCCCTAATCGTTCTCACTTTATTTCTTGCGCGTAAGAAACACAAAATCCACTGGACTTTCCCTAATCGCTCTCACTTTATTTCTGTCGCGTAAGAAACACAAAATCCACTGGCCTTTCCGTAATCGTTCTCACTTTATTTCTTGCGCGGAAGAAACACATAATCCACTGGACTTTCCCTAGTCGTTCTCACTTTATTTCTTGCGCTTAAGAAACACGAAATCCACTGGACTTTCCCTAATCGTTCTCACGTTATTTCTTGCGCTAAGAAACAAAAAATCCACTGGACTTTCGCTAATCGTTCTCACTTGATTTCTTGCGCCTAAGGAACACAAAATCCACTGCCCTTTCCCTAATCGATCTCACTTTATTTCTTGCGCGTAAGAAACACAAAATCCACTGGACTTTCGCTAATCGTTCTCACTTTATTTCTTGCGCGTAAGAAACACATAATCCACTGGACTTTCCCTAATCGTTCTCACTTTATTTCTTGCGGGTAACAAACACAAAATCCAGTGGACTTTCGCTAATCGTTCTCACTTTATTTCTTGCGCGTAAGAAACACAAAATCCACTGGACTTTCGCTAATCGTTCTCACTTTATTTCTTGCTCGTAAGAAACACAAAATCCACTGGCCTTTCCCTAATCGTTCTCACTTTATTTCTTGCGCGGAAGAAACACAAAATCCACTGCCCTTTCCGTAGTCGTTCTCACTTTATTTCTTGCGCGTAAGGAACACAAAATCCACTCGACTTTCCCTAATCGTTCTCACTTTATTTCTTGCGCGTAAGAACCAAAAAATCCACTGGACTTTCGCTAATCGTTCTCACTTTATTTCTTGCGCCTAAGGAACACAAAATCCACTGCCCTTTCCCTAATCGATCTCACTTTATTTCTTGCGCGTAAGAAACACAAAATGCACTGGACTTTGGCTAATCGTTCTCACTTTATTTCTTGCGCGTAAGAAACACAAAATGCACTGGACTTTCGGTAATCGTTCTCACTTTATTTCTTGCTCGTAAGAAGCACAAAATCCACTGGCCTTTCCCTAATCGTTTTCACTTTATTTCTTGCGCGGAAGAAACACAAAATCCACTGGACTTTCCCTAATCGCTCTCACTTTATTTCTGTCGCGTAAGAAACACAAAATCCACTGGACTTTCCCTAATCGTTCTCACTTTATTTCTTGCGCGTAAGAAACACAAAATCCACTGGACTTTCCCTAATCGTTCTCACTTGATTTTCTGCGCGTAAGAAACACAAACTCCACTGCCCTTTCCCTAATCGATCTCACTTGATTTCTTGCGCGTAAGAAACACAAAATCCACTGGACTTTCCCTAATAGTTCTAACTTTATTTCTTGCGCGTAAGAAACACAAAATCCACTGGACTTTCCCCAATCGTTCTAACTTTATTTCTTGGGCGTAAGAAACACATAATTTACTGGACTTTCAATAATCGTTCTCACTTTATTTCTTGCGCGTAAGAGACACAAAATCCACTGGCCTTTCCCTAATCGTTCTCACTTTATTTCTTGCGCGGAAGAAACACATAATCCACTGGACTTTCCCTAGTCGTTGTCACTTTATTTCTTGGGCGTAAGAAACACAAAATCCACTCGACTTTCCCTAATCGTTCTCACTTTATTTCTTGCGCGTAAAAAACAAAAACTCCACTGGACTTTCGCTAATCGTTCTCACTTGATTTCTTGCGCCTAAGGAACACAAAATCCACTGCCCTTTCCCTAATCGATCTCACTTTATTTCTTGCGCGTAAGAAACACAAAATGCACTGGACTTTGGCTAATCGTTCTCACTTTATTTCTTGCGCGTAAGAAACACAAAATCCACTGGACTTTCGGTAATCGTTCTCACTTTATTTCTTGCTCGTAAGAAACACAAAATCCACTGGCCTTTCCCTAATCGTTCTCACTTTATTTCTTGCGCGGAAGAAACACAAAATCCACTGGACTTTCCCTAATCGCTCTCACTTTATTTCTGTCGCGTAAGAAACACAAAATCCACTGGACTTTCCCTAATCGTTCTCACTTTATTTCTTGCGCGTAAGAAACACAAAATCCACTGGACTTTCGCTAATCGTTCTCACTTGATTTTCTGCGCGTAAGAAACACAAACTCCACTGCCCTTTCCCTAATCGTTTTCACTTGATTTCTTGCGCGTAAGAAACACAAAATCCACTGGACTTTCCCTAATAGTTCTAACTTTATTTCTTGCGCGTAAGAAACACAAAATCCACTGGACTTTCCCCAATCGTTCTAACTTTATTTCTTGGGCGTAAGAAACACATAATTTACTGGACTTTCAATAATCGTTCTCACTTTATTTCTTGCGAGTAAGAAACACAAAATCCACTGGCCTTTCCTTAATCGTTCTCACTTGATTTCTTGCGCGTAAGAAACACAAAATCCAGTGCCCTTTCCCTAATCGTTCTCACTTTATCTCTTGCGCGTAAGAAACACATAATCCACTGGACTTTACCTAATCGTTCTCACTTTATTTCTTGTGCGTAAGAAACACAAAATCCACTGGCCTTTCCCTAATCGTTCTCACTTTATCTCTTGCGCGTAAGAAACACATAATCCACTGGACTTTACCTAATCGTTCTCACTTTATTTCTTGTGCGTAAGAAACACAAAATCCACTGCCCTTTCCCTAATCCTTCTCACTTTATTTCTTGCGCGTAAGAAACACATAATCCACTGGACTTTACCTAATCGTTCTCACTTTATTTCCTGCGCGTAAGAAAAACATAATCCACTGGACTTTCCCTAATCGTTCTCACTTTATTTCTTGTGCGTAAGAAACACATAATCCACTGGACTTTCCCTAATCGTTCTCACTTTATTTCTTGCGCGTAAGAAACACAAAATCCACAGGATTTTCCCTAATCGTTCTCACTTTATTTCTTGCGCGTAAGAAACACATATTCCACTGGACTTTCGCTAATCGTTCTCACTTTATTTCTTGTGCGTAAGAAACACAAAATCCCCTGGACTTTCCCTAATCGTTCTCACTTTATTTCTTGGGCGTCAGAAATACAAAATTCACTGGACTTTCCCTAATCGTTCTCACTTTATTTCTTTCGCGTAAGAAACACAAAATCCACTGGACTTTCGCTAATCGTTCTCACTTGATTTCTTGCGCGTAAGAAACACAAAATCCACTGGACTTACCCGAGTCGTTCTCACTTTATTTCTTTCGCGTAAGAAACACAAAATCTACTGGACTTTCCCCAATCGTTCTCACTTTATTTCTTGCGCGTAAGAAACACATAATCCACTGGCCTTTCCCTAATCGTTCTCACTTTATTTCTTGCGCGTAAGAAACACAAAATCCACTGGCCTTTCCCTAATCGTTCTCACTTTATTTCTTGCGCGTAAGAAACACAAAATCCACTGGCCTTTCCCTAATCGTTCTCACTTTATCTCTTGCGCGTAAGAAACACATAATCCACTGGACTTTCGCTAATCGTTCTCACTTTATTTCTTCCTCGTAAGAAACACAAAATCCACTGGCCTTTCCCTAATCGTTCTAACTTTATTTCTTGCGCGTAAGAAACACAAAATCCACTGGCCTTTCCCTAATCGTTCTCACTTTATTTCTTGCGCGTAAGAAACACAAAATCCACTGGACTTTCCCTAGTCGGTCTCACTTTATTTCTTGCGCGTAAGAAACACAAAATCCACTGGACTTTCCCCAATCGTTCTCACTTGATTTCTTGCGCGTAAGAAACACAAAATCTACTGCCCTTTCCCTAATGGTTCTCACTTGATTTCTTGCGCGTAAGAAACACAAAATCCACTGGACTTTCCCTAATAGTTCTAACTTTATTTCTTGCGCGTAAGAAACACAAAATCCACTGGACTTTCCCCAATCGTTCTCACTTTATTTCTTGGGCGTAAGAAACACATAAGTTACTGGACTTTCAATAATCGTTCTCACTTTATTTCTTGCGCGTAAGAAACACAAAATCCACTGGCCTTTCCTTAATCGTTCTCACTTGATTTCTTGCGCGTAAGAAACACAAAATCCACTGCCCTTTCCCTAATCGTTCTCACTTTATCTCTTGCGCGTAAGAAACACAAAATCCACTGCCCTTTCCCTAATCGTTCTCACTTTATTTCTTGCGAGTAAGAAACACATAATCCACTGGACTTTCCCTAATCGTTCTCACTTTATTTCTTGCGCGTAAGAAAAACATAACCCACTGGACTTTCCCTAATCGTTCTCACTTTCTTTCTTGCGCGTAAGAAACACATAATCCACTGGACTTTACCTAATCGTTCTCACTTTATTTCTTGTGCGTAAGAAACACAAAATCCACTGCCCTTTCCCTAATCGTTCTCACTTTATCTCTTGCGCGTAAGAAACACATAATCCACTGGACTTTACCTAATCGTTCTCACTTTATTTCTTGTGCGTAAGAAACACAAAATCCACTGCCCTTTCCCTAATCCTTCTCACTTTATTTCTTGCGAGTAAGAAACACATAATCCACTGGACTTTCCCTAATCGTTCTCACTTTATTTCTTGCGCGTAAGAAAAACATAATCCACTGGACTTTCCCTAATCGTTCTCACTTTATTTCTTGCGCGTAAGAAACACATAATCCACTGGACTTTCCCTGATCGTTCTCACTATATTTCTTGCGCGTAAGAAACACAAAATCCACAGGATTTTCCCTAATCGTTCTCACTTTATTTCTTGCGCGTAAGAAACACATATTCCACTTGACTTTCCCTAATCGTTCTCACTTTATTTGTTACGCGTAAGAAACACATGATCGACTAGAATTTCCCTAATCGTTCTCACTTTATTTCTTGGGCGTCAGAAATACAAAATTCACTGGACTTTCCCTAATCGTTCTCACTTTATTTCTTGCGCGTAAGAAACACAAAATCCACTGGACTTTCGCTAATCGTTCTCACTTTATTTCTTGCGCGCAAGAAATAGAAAATCCACTGGACTTTCGCTAATCGTTCTCACTTGATTTCTTGCGCGTAAGAAACACAAAATCCACTGGACTTACCCGAGTCGTTCTCACTTTATTTCTTTCGCGTAAGAAACACAAAATCTACTGGACTTTCCCCAATCGTTCTCACTTTATTTCTTGCGCGTAAGAAACACATAATCCACTGGCCTTTCCCTAATCGTTCTCACTTTATTTCTTGCGCGTAAGAAACACAAAATCAACTGGACTTTCCCTAATCGTTCTCACTTTATTTCTTGCGCGTAAGAAACACATAATCCACTGGCCTTTCCCTAATCGTTCTCACTTTATTTCTTACGCGTAAGAAACATATTATCCACTAGAATTTCCCTAATCGTTCTCAGTTTATTTCTTACGCGTAAGAAACACATCATCCACTAGACTTTCCCTAATCTTTCTCACTTTATTTCTTACGCGTAAAAAACACATCATCCACTAGACTTTCCCTACTCGTTCTAACTTTATTTCTTACGCGTAAGAAACACATTATCCACTAGAATTTCCCTAATCGTTCTCACTTTATTTCTTACCCGTAAGAAACACATCATCCACTGTACTTTGCCTAATCGGTCTTACCTTATTTCTCACCCGTAAGAAAGATATCATCCACTGGACTTTCCCTGATTGTTCTCACTTTATTTCTTACGCATAAGAAACACGTAATGCACTGGACTTTCCCTAATCATTCTCACTTTATTATTCCTTGCGGGTAAGAAATACATAATCCAGTGGACTTTGCCTAATCGTTGTCACTTTATTTCTTACGCGAAAGAAACAAATCATCGCCTAGACTTTCCCTAATCGTTCTCACTTTATTATTTCTTTCGCGTAAGAAGCACATAATCCACTAGACTTTCCCTAATCGTTCTCACTTTATTTCTTGCGCGTAAGAAACACATAATCCTCTGGACTTTCGCTAATCGTTCTCACTTTATTTCTTGCGCGTAAGAAACAAATCATCCACTGGACTTTCCCTAATCGTTCTCACTTTATTTCTTACGCGTAAGAAACACATTATTTACTACACTTTCCCTAATCGTTTTCACTTTATTTCTTACGCGTTAAAATCACATCATCCACTGGACCTTCCCTAATCGTTCTCACTTTATTTCTTACGCGTAAGAAACACATCATCCACTACACTTTCCAAAATCTTTCTCACTTTATTTGTTACGCGTAAAAAACACATTATCTACTAGAATTTCCGTAATCGTTCTCACTTTATTTCGTGCGCGTAAGAAACACAAAATCCACTGGACTTTCCCTAATGTTTCTCACTTTATTTCTTGCGCGTAAGAAACACACAATCCACTGGACTTTCCCTAATCGTTCTCACTTTATTTCTTGCGCGTAAGAAACACATAATCCACTCGACTTTCGCTAATCGTTCTCACTTTATTTCTTGCGCGTAAGAAACACAAAATCCACTGGACTTTCTCTAATGTTTCTCACTTTATTTCTTGCGCGTAAGAAACACATAATCCACTGGACTTTCCCTAATCGTTCTCACTTTATTTCTTACGCGTAAGAAACACATCATCCCTTGGACTTTCGCTAAACTTTCTCACTTTATTTCTTGCGCGTAAGAAACACAAAATCCACTGGAATTTCGCTAATCGTTCTCACTTGATTTCTTGCGCGTAAGAAACACAAAATCCACTGCACTTTCCCTAATCTTTCTCACTCTATTTGTTGCGCGTAAGAAACACATAATCCACTGGACTTTCCCTAATTGTTCTCACTTTATTTCTTGCGCGTAAGAAAGACACAATCCACTTGACTTTCGCTAATCGTTCTCACTTGATTTCTTGCGCGTAAGAAACACAAAATCCACTGGACTTGCCCTAATCATTCTCACTTTATTTCTTGCGCGTAAGAAACACAAAATCCACTGGACTTTCGCTAATCGTTCTCACTTTATTTCTTGCGCGTAAGAAACACAAAATCAACTGGACTTTCCCTAATCGTTCTCACTTTATTTCTTGCGCGTAAGAAACACATAATCACCTGGACTTTCCCTAATCGTTCTCACTTTATTTCTTGCTCGTAGCGAAGACATAATCCACTGGACTTTCCCTAATCGTTCTCACTTTATGTCTTGCGCGTAAGAAACACATAATCCACTGGACTTTCCCTAATGGTTCTCACTTTATTTCTTGCGCGTAAGAAACACATCATCCACTAGAATTTCCCTAATCCTTCTCAGTTTACTTCTTACGCGTAAGAAATACATCATCCACCACACTTACCCTAATCTTTCTCGCTTTATTTGTTACGCGTAAGAAACAATTGATCGACTAGAATTTCCCTAATCGTTCTCACTTTATTTCTTGCGCGTAGGAAACACAAAATCCACTGGACTTTCCCTAATCGTTCTCACTTTATTTCTTGTGCGTAAGAAACACAAAATCCACTGGACTTTCCCTAATGTTTCTCATTTTATTTCTTGCGCGTAAGAAACACAAAAACCACTGGACTTTCCCTAATCGTTCTCACTTTATTTGTTACGCGTAAGAAACACATGATCGACTAGAATTTCCCTAATCGTTCTCACTTTATTTCTTGCGCGTAAGAAACACAAAATCCACTGGACTTTCCCTAATCGTTCTCACTTTATTTGTTACGCGTAAGAAAGACATGATCGACTAGAATTTCCCTAATCGTTCTCACTTTATTTCTTGGGCGTAAGAAACAGAAAATCCACTTGACTTTCCCTAATCGTTCTCACTTTATTTGTTACGCGTAAGAAACACATGATCGACTAGAATTTCCCTAATCGTTCTCACTTTATTTCTTGCGCGTAAGAAACACAAAATCCACTGCAGTTTCCCTAATCGTTCTGACTTTATTTCTTGCGCGTAAGAAACACAAAATCCACTGGACATTCGCTAATCGTTCTCACTTTATTTCTTGCTTGTAAGAAACACAAAATCCACTGGACTTTCCCTAATCGTTCTCACTTGATTTCTTGCGCATAAGAAACACAGAATCCACTGGACTTTCCCCAATTGTTCTCACTTTATTTCTTGCGCGTAAGAAACACAAAATCCACTGGACTTTCGCTAATCGTTCTCACTTTATTTCTTGCGCGGAAGAAACACATAATCCACTGGACTTTCCCTAATCGTTCTCACTTTATGTGCTACGCGTAAGAAACACATGATCGACTAGAATTTCCCTAATCGTTCTCACGTTACTTCTTGCGCGTAAGAAACAGAAAATCCACTGGACTTTCCCTAATCGTTCTCACTTTATTTCTTGCGCGTAAGAAACACAAAATCCACTGGACGTTCCCTAATCGTTCTCACTTTATTTCTTGCGCGTAAGAAACACAAAACCACTGGACTTTGGCTAATCGTTCTCGCTTTATTTCTTGCGCGTAAGAAACACAAAATCCACTGGACTTTCCCCAATCGTTCTCACTTTATTTCTTGCGCGTAAGAAACACAATATCAACTGGACTTTCCCTAATCGTTCTCACTTAATTTCTTGCGCGTAAGAAACACATAATCCACTGCACTTTCCCTAATCGTTCTCACTTTATTTCTTGCGCGTAAGAAACACATAATCCACTGCACTTTCCCTAATCGTTCTCACTTTATTTCTTACGCGTAAGAAACATATTATCCACTAGAATTTCCCTAATCGTTCTCAGTTTATTTCTTACGCGTAAGAAACACATCATCCACTAGACTTTCCCTAATCTTTCTCACTTTATTTCTTACGCGTAAAAAACACATCATCCACTAGACTTTCCCTACTCGTTCTAACTTTATTTCTTACGCGTAAGAAACACATTATTTACTAGAATTTCCCTAATCGTTCTCACTTTATTTCTTACCCGTAAGAAACACATCGTCCACTGTACTTTGCCTAATCGGTCTTACCTTATTTCTCACCCGTAAGAAAGATATCATCCACTGGACTTTCCCTGATTGTTCTCACTTTATTTCTTACGCATAAGAAACACGTAATGCACTGGACTTTCCCTAATCATTCTCACTTTATTATTCCTTGCGGGTAAGAAATACATAATCCAGTGGACTTTGTTTAATCGTTGTCACTTTATTTCTTACGCGAAAGAAACAAATCATCGCCTAGACTTTCCCTAATCGTTCTCACTTTATTATTTCTTTCGCGTAAGAAGCACATAATCCACTAGACTTTCCCTAATCGTTCTCACTTTATTTCTTGCGCGTAAGAAACACATAATCCTCTGGACTTTCGCTAATCGTTCTCACTTTATTTCTTGCGCGTAAGAAACAAATCATCCACTGGACTTTCCCTAATCGTTCTCACTTTATTTCTTACGCGTAAGAAACACATTATTTACTACACTTTCCCTAATCGTTTTCACTTTATTTCTTACGCGTTAAAATCACATCATCCACTGGACCTTCCCTAATCGTTCTCACTTTATTTCTTACGCGTAAGAAACACATCATCCACTACACTTTCCAAAATCTTTCTCACTTTATTTGTTACGCGTAAAAAACACATTATCTACTAGAATTTCCGTTATCGTTCTCACTTTATTTCTTGCGCGTAAGAAACACAAAATCCACTGGACTTTCCCTAATGTTTCTCACTTTATTTCTTGCGCGTAAGAAACACACAATCCACTGGACTTTCCCTAATCGTTCTCACTTTATTTCTTGCCCGTAAGAAACACACAATCCACTCGACTTTCGCTAATCGTTCTCACTTTATTTCTTGCGCGTAAGAAACACAAAATCCACTGGACTTTCTCTAATGTTTCTCACTTTATTTCTTGCGCGTAAGAAACACATAATCCACTGGACTTTCCCTAATCGTTCTCACTTTATTTCTTACGCGTAAGAAACACATCATCCCTTGGACTTTCGCTAAACGTTCTCACTTTATTTCTTGCTCGTAAGAAACACAAAATCCACTGGAATTTCGCTAATCGTTCTCACTTGATTTCTTGCGCGTAAGAAACACAAAATCCACTGCACTTTCCCTAATCTTTCTCACTCTATTTGTTGCGCGTAAGAAACACATAATCCACTGGACTTTCCCTAATTGTTCTCACTTTATTTCTTGCGCGTAAGAAAGACACAATCCACTTGACTTTCGCTAATCGTTCTCACTTGATTTCTTGCGCGTAAGAAACACAAAATCCACTGGACTTTCCCTAATCGTTCTCACTTTATTTCTTGCGCGTAAGAAACACAAAATCCACTGGACTTTCGCCAATCGTTCTCACTTTATTTCTTGCGCGTAAGAAACACAAAATCCACTGGACTTTGGCTAATCGTTCTCACTTTATTTCTTGCGCGTAAGAAACACAAAATCCACTGGACTTTCCCTAATCGTTCTCACTTTATCTCTTGCGCGGAAGAAACACAAAATCAACTGGACTTTCCCTAATCGTTCTCACTTTATCTCTTGCGCGTAAGAAACACAAAATCCACTGGACTTTGGCTAATCGTTCTCACTTTCTTTCTTGCGCGTAAGAAACACAAAATCCACTGGACTTTCCCTAGTCGTTCTCACTTTATTTCTTGCGCGTAAGAAACAGAAAATCAACTGGACTTTCCCTAATCGTTCTCACTTTATTTCTTGCGCGTAAGAAACACAGAATCCACTGGGCTTTCGTTACCCATTCTCACTTTCTTTCTTGCGCGTAAGAAACAGATAATCCACTGGACTTTCCCTAATCGTTCTCACTTTATTTCTTGCTCGTAGCGAAGACATAATCCACTGGACTTTCCATAATCGTTCTCACTTTATTTCTTGGGCGTAAGAAACACATAATCCACTGGACTTTCCCTAATGGTTCTCACTTTATTTCTTGCGCGTAAGAAACACATCATCCACTAGAATTTCCCTAATCGTTCTCAGTTTACTTCTTACGCGTAAGAAACACATCATCCACTGGACTTTCCCTAATCGTTCTCACTTTATTTCTTACGCGTAAGAAACACATCATCCCTTGGACTTTCGCTAAACGTTCTCACTTTATTTCTTGCGCGTAAGAAACACAAAATCCACTGGAATTTCGCTAATCGTTCTCACTTGATTTCTTGCGCGTAAGAAACACAAAATCCACTGCACTTTCCCTAATCTTTCTCACTCTATTTGTTGCGCGTAAGAAACACATAATCCACTGGACTTTCCCTAATTGTTCTCACTTTATTTCTTGCGCGTAAGAAAGACACAATCCACTTGACTTTCGCTAATCGTTCTCACTTGATTTCTTGCGCGTAAGAAACACAAAATCCACTGGACTTTCCCTAATCGTTCTCACTTTATTTCTTGCGCGTAAGAAACACAAAATCCACTGGACTTTCGCCAATCGTTCTCACTTTATTTCTTGCGCGTAAGAAACACAAAATCCACTGGACTTTGGCTAATCGTTCTCACTTTATTTCTTGCGCGTAGGAAACACAAAATCCACTGGACTTTCCCTAATCGTTCTCACTTTATCTCTTGCGCGGAAGAAACACAAAATCAACTGGACTTTCCCTAATCGTTCTCACTTTATCTCTTGCGCGTAAGAAACACAAAATCCACTGGACTTTGGCTAATCGTTCTCACTTTCTTTCTTGCGCGTAAGAAACACAAAATCCACTGGACTTTCCCTAGTCGTTCTCACTTTATTTCTTGCGCGTAAGAAACAGAAAATCAACTGGACTTTCCCTAATCGTTCTCACTTTATTTCTTGCGCGTAAGAAACACAGAATCCACTGGGCTTTCGTTACCCATTCTCACTTTCTTTCTTGCGCGTAAGAAACAGATAATCCACTGGACTTTCCCTAATCGTTCTCACTTTATTTCTTGCTCGTAGCGAAGACATAATCCACTGGACTTTCCATAATCGTTCTCACTTTATTTCTTGGGCGTAAGAAACACATAATCCACTGGACTTTCCCTAATGGTTCTCACTTTATTTCTTGCGCGTAAGAAACACATCATCCACTAGAATTTCCCTAATCGTTCTCAGTTTACTTCTTACGCGTAAGAAACACATCATCCACCACACTTTCCCTAATCTTTCTCACTTTATTTCTTACGCGTAAGAAACACATGATCGACTAGAATTTCCCTAATCGTTCTCACTTTATTTCTTGCGCGTAAGAAACACAAAATCCACTGGACTTTGCCTAATCGTTCTCACTTTATTTGTTACGCGTAAGAAACACATGATCGACTAGAATTTCCCTAATCGTTCTCACTTTATTTCTTGGGCGTAAGAAACAGAAAATCCACTTGAGTTTCCCTAATCGTTCTCACTTTATTTGTTACGCGTAAGAAACACATGATCGACTAGAATTTCCCTAATTGTTCTCACTTTATTTCTTGCCCGTAAGAAACACAAAATCCACTGGACGTTCCCTAATCGTTCTGACTTTATTTCTTGCGCGTAAGAAACACAAAATCCACTGGACTTTCCCTAGTCGTTCTCACTTTATTTCTTGCGCGTAAGAAACACAAAATCAACTGGACTTTCCCTAATCGTTCTCACTTTATTTCTTGCGCGTAAGAAACACAGAATCCACTGGTCTTTCGTTACCCATTCTCACTTTCTTTCTTGCGCGTAAGAAACAGATAATCCACTGGACTTTCCCTAATCGTTCTCACTTTATTTCTTGCTCGTAGCGAAGACATAATCCACTGGACTTTCCATAATCGTTCTCACTTTATTTCTTGGGCGTAAGAAACACAAAATCCACTGGACTTTCCCTAATGGTTCTCACTTTATTTCTTGCGCGTAAGAAACACATCATCCACTAGAATTTCCCTAATCGTTCTCAGTTTACTTCTTACGCGTAAGAAACACATCATCCACCACACTTTCCCTAATCTTTCTCACTTTATTTCTTACGCGTAAGAAACACATGATCGACTAGAATTTCCCTAATCCTTCTCACTTTAGTTCTTGTGCGTAAGAAACAGAAAATCCACTGGACTTTCCCTAATGTTTCTCACTTTATTTCTTGCGCGTAAGAAACACATAATCCACTGGACTTTCCCTAATTGTTCTCACTTTATTTGTTACGCGTAAGAAACACATGATCGACTAGAATTTCCCTAATCGTTCTCACTTTATTTCTTGCGCGTAAGAAACACAAAATCCACTGGACTTTGCCTAATCGTTCTCACTTTATTTGTCACGCGTAAGAAACACATGATCGACTAGAATTTCCCTAATCGTTCTCACTTTATTTCTTGGGCGTAAGAAACAGAAAATCCACTTGACTTTCCCTAATCGTTCTCACTTTATTTGTTACGCGTAAGAAACACATGATCGACTAGAATTTCCCTAATCGTTCTCACTTTATTTCTTGCCCGTAAGAAACACAAAATCCACTGGACGTTCCCTAATCGTTCTGACTTTATTTCTTGCGCGTAAGAAACACAAAATCCACTGGACTTTCCCTAATGTTTCTCATTTTATTTCTTGCGCGTAAGAAACACAAAATCCACTGGACTTTCCCTAATCGTTCTCACTTTATTTCTTGCGCGTAAGAAACACAAAATCCACTGCAGCTTCCCTAATCGTTCTCACTTTATTTCTTGCGCGTAAGAAACACAAAATCCACTGGAGTTTCGCTAATCGTTCTCACTTTTTTTCTTGCGCGTAAGAAACACAAAATCCACTTGACATTCGCTAATCGTTCTCACTTTATTTCTTGCGCGGAAGAAACACAAAATCCACTGGACTTTTCCCAATCGTTCTCACTTTATTTCTTGCGCATAAGAAACACAGAATCCACTGGACTTTTCCCAATCGTTCTCACTTTATTTCTTGCGCGTAAGAAACACATAATCCACTGGACTTTCGCTAATCGTTCTCACTTTATTTCTTGCGCGGAAGAAACACATAATCCACTGGACTTTCCCTAATCGTTCTCACTTTATTTCTTGCGCGTAAGAAACACATCATCCACTAGAATTTCCCTAATCGTTCTCAGTTTACTTCTTACGCGTAAGAAACACATCATCCACCACACTTTCCCTAATCTTTCTCACTTTATTTCTTACGCGTAAGAAACACATGATCGACTAGAATTTCCCTAATCGTTCTCACTTTATTTCTTGCCCGTAAGAAACACAAAATCCACTGGACTTTCCCTAATCGTTCTCACTTTATTTCTTGCGCGTAAGAAACACAAAATCCACTGGACTTTCCCTAATGTTTCTCATTTTATTTCTTGCGAGTAAGAAACACAAAAACCACTGGACTTTCCCTAATCGTTCTCACTTTATTTGTTACGCGTAAGAAACACATGATCGACTAGAATTTCCCTAATCGTTCTCACTTTATTTCTTGCGCGTAAGAAACACAAAATCCACTGCACTTTCCCTAATCGTTCTCACTTTATTTGTTACGTGTAAGAAAGACATGATCGACTAGAATTTCCCTAATCGTTCTTACTTTATTTCTTGGGCGTAAGAAACAGAAAATCCACTTGACTTTCCCTAATCGTTCTCACTTTATTTGTTACGCGTAAGAAACACATGATCGACTAGAATTTCCCTAATCGTTCTCACTTTATTTCTTGCGCGTAAGAAACACATAATCCACTGGGCTTTCGTTACTCGTTCTCACTTTCTTTCTTGCGCGTAAGAAACAGATAATCCACTGGACTTTCCGTAATCGTCCTCACTTTATTTCTTGCTCGTAGCGAAGACATAATCCACTTGACTTTCCCTAATCGTTCTCACTTTATTTGTTGCGCGTAAGAAACACATAATGCACTGGACTTTCCCTAATGGTTCTCACTTTATTTCTTGCGCGTAAGAAACACATCATCCACTAGAATTTCCCTAATCGTTCTCAGTTTACTTCTTACGCGTAAGAAACACATCATCCACCACACTTTCCCTAATCTTTCTCACTTTATTTCTTACGCGTAAGAAACACATGATCGACTAGAATTTCCCTAATCGTTCTCACTTTATTTCTTGCCCGTAAGAAACACAAAATCCACTGGACTTTCCCTAATGTTTCTCATTTTATTTCTTGCGAGTAAGAAACACAAAAACCACTGGACTTTCCCTAATCGTTCTCACTTTATTTGTTACGCGTAAGAAACACATGATCGACTAGAATTTCCCTAATCGTTCTCACTTTAGTTCTTGCGCGTAAGAAACACAAAATCCACTGGACTTTCCCTAATCGTTCTCACTTTATTTCTTGCGCGTAAGAAACACAAAATCCACTGGACTTTCCCTAATGTTTCTCACTTTATTTGTTACGCGTAAGAAACACAAAATCCACTGGACTTTCCCTAATTGTTCTCACTTTATTTGTTACGCGTAAGAAACACATGATCGACTAGAATTTCCCTAATCGTTCTCACTTTATTTCTTGCGCGTAAGAAACAGAAAATCCACTTGACTTTCCCTAATCGTTCTCACTCTATTTCTTGCGCGTAAGAAACAGAAAATCCACTGGACTTTGGCTAATCGTTCTCACTTTATTTGTTACGCGTAAGAAACACATGATCGACTAGAATTTCCCTAATCGTTCTCACTTTATTTCTTGGGCGTAAGAAACAGAAAATCCACTTGACTTTCCCTAATCGTTCTCACTCTATTTGTTACGCGTAAGAAACACATGATCGACTAGAATTTCCCTAATCGTTCTCACTTTATTTCTTGCGCGTAAGAAACACAAAATCCACTGGACTTTCCCTAATTGTTCTCACTTTATTTCTTGCGCGTAAGAAACAGATAATCCACTGGACTTTCCCTAATTGTTCTCACTTTATTTGTTACGCGTAAGAAACACATGATCGACTAGAATTTCCCTAATCGTTCTCACTTTATTTCTTGCGCGTAAGAAACACAAAATCCACTGGACTTTCCCTAATCGTTCTCACTTTATTTGTTACGCGTAAGAAACACATGATCGACTAGAATTTCCCTAATCGTTCTCACTTTATTTCTTGGGCGTAAGAAACAGAAAATCCACTTGACTTTCCCTAATCGTTCTCACTTTATTTGTTACGCGTAAGAAACACATGATCGACTAGAATTTCCCTAATCGTTCTCACTTTATTTCTTGCGCGTAAGAAACACAAAATCCACTGGACTTTCCCTAATGTTTCTCACTTTATTTCTTGCGCGTAAGAAACACAAAATCCACTGGACTTTGCCTAATCGTTCTCACTTTATTTGTTACGCGTAAGAAACACATGATCGACTAGAATTTCCCTAATCGTTCTCACTTTATTTCTTGGGCGTAAGAAACAGAAAATCCACTTGACTTTCCCTAATCGTTCTCACTCTATTTGTTACGCGTAAGAAACACATGATCGACTAGAATTTCCCTAATCGTTCTCACTTTATTTCTTGCGCGTAAGAAACACAAAATCCACTGGACTTTCCCTAATTGTTCTCACTTTATTTCTTGCGCGTAAGAAACAGATAATCCACTGGACTTTCCCTAATTGTTCTCACTTTATTTGTTACGCGTAAGAAACACATGATCGACTAGAATTTCCCTAATCGTTCTCACTTTATTTCTTGCGCGTAAGAAACACAAAATCCACTGGACTTTCCCTAATCGTTCTTACTTTATTTGTTACGCGTAAGAAACACATGATCGACTAGAATTTCCCTAATCGTTCTCACTTTATTCTTGGGCGTAAGAAACAGAAAATCCACTTGACTTTCCCTAATCGTTCTCACTTTATTTGTTACGCGTAAGAAACACATGATCGACTAGAATTTCCCTAATCGTTCTCACTTTATTTCTTGCGCGTAAGAAACACATAATGCACTGGACTTTCCCTAATGGTTCTCACTTTATTTCTTGCGCGTAAGAAACACATCATCCACTAGAATTTCCCTAATCGTTCTCAGTTTACTTCTTACGCGTAAGAAACACATCATCCACCACACTTTCCCTAATCTTTCTCACTTTATTTCTTACGCGTAAGAAACACATTATCCACTAGAATTTCCCTAATCGTTCTCACTTTATTTCTTACCCGTAAGAAACACATCATCCACTGTACTTTGCCTAATCGGTCTTACCTTATTTCTCACCCGTAAGAAAGATATCATTCACTGGACTTTCCCTGATTGTTCTCACTTTATTTCTTACGCATAAGAAACACGTAATGCACTGGACTTTCCCTAATCATTCTCACTTTATTATTCCTTGCGGGTAAGAAATACATAATCCAGTGGACTTTGCCTAATCGTTGTCACTTTATTTCTTACGCGAAAGAAACAAATCATCGCCTAGACTTTCCCTAATCGTTCTCACTTTATTTCTTGCGCGTAAGAAACACATAATCCTCTGGACTTTCGCTAATCGTTCTCACTTTATTTCTTGCGCGTAAGAAACAAATCATCCACTGGACTTTCCCTAATCGTTCTCACTTTATTTCTTACGCGTAAGAAACACATTATTTACTACACTTTCCCTAATCGTTTTCACTTTATTTCTTACGCGTTAAAATCACATCATCCACTAGAATTTCCCTAATCGTTCTCACTTTATTTCTTACGCGTAAGAAACACATCATCCACTAGAATTTCCCTAATCGTTCTCACTTTATTTCTTACGCGTAAGAAACACATCATCCACTACACTTTCCAAAAACTTTCTCACTTTATTTGTTACGCGTAAAAAACACATTATCTACTAGAATTTCCCTAATCGTTCTCACTTTATTTCTTGCGCGTAAGAAACACAAAATCCACTGGACTTTCCCTAATGTTTCTCACTTTATTTCTTGCGCGTAAGAAACACACAATCCACTGGACTTTCCCTAATCGTTCTCACTTTATTTCTTGCGCGTAAGAAACACATAATCCACTCGACTTTCGCTAATCGTTCTCACTTTATTTCTTGCGCGTAAGAAACACATAATCCACTCGACTTTCGCTAATCGTTCTCACTTTATTTCTTGCGCGTAAGAAACACAAAATCCACTGGACTTTCCCTAATGTTTCTCACTTTCTTTCTTGCGCGTAAGAAACACATAATCCACTGGACTTTCCCTAATCGTTCTCACTTTATTTCTTACGCGTAAGAAACACATCATCCCTTGGACTTTCGCTAAACGTTCTCACTTTATTTCTTGCGCGTAAGAAACACAAAATCCAGTGGACTGTCCCTAATCGTTCTCACTTTATTTCTTGCGCGTAAGAAACACATAATCTACTGGACTTTCGCTAATCGTTCTCAATTTATTTCTTGCGCGTAAGAAACACATAATCCACTGGACTTTCGCTAATCGTTCTCACTTTATTTCTTGCGCGTAAGAAACACAAAATCTACTGGACTTTCGTTAATCGTTCTCACTTTATCTCTTGCGCGTAAGAAACACATAATCCACTGGACTTTCCCTAATCGTTCTCACTCTATTTCTTGCGCGTAAGAAACACATTATCGACTACACTTTCCCTAATCGTTTTCACTTTATTTCTTACGCGTTAAAATCACATCATCCACTGGACTTTCCCTAATCGTTCTCGCTTTATCATTTCTTACGCGTAAGAAACACAAAATCCACTGGACTTTCCCTAATCGTTCTCAGTTTATTTCTTACGCGTAAGAAACACATCATCTACTGGACTTTCCTTAATCGTTCTCACTTTATTTCCTATCCGTAAGAAATACATCATCCACTGGCCTGTCCCTAATCGTTCTCACTTTATTTCTTACGCCTAAGAAACACGTAATCCACTGGACTTTCCCTAATCATTCTCACTTTATTATTCCTTGCGGGTAAGAAATACATAATCCAGTGGACTTTGCCTAATCGTTGTCACTTTATTTCTTACGCGAAAGAAACAAATCATCGCCTAGACTTTCCCTAATCGGTCTCACTTTATTATTTCTTACGCGTAAGAAGCACATAATCCACTAGACTTTCCCTAATCTTTGTCACTTTATTTCTTAAGCGTAAGAAACGCATCATCTACTGGACTTTCCCTAATTGTTCTCACTTTATTTCTTACGCGTAAGAAACACATCATCCACTAGACTTTCCCTGATCGTTCTCACTTTATTTCTTGCGCGTAAGAAACACATAATCCACTGGACTTTCCCTAATCGTTTTCAGTTTATTTCTTGGGCGTAAGAAACACATTCATCCTATTATTTCTAAAACCTTAGAAACGCATCGTTCTTATTCATCATATCTCTTCTCAAACTCTACTTTATTCGTTTGATGCTTCATATTTAGTTTATGTGGGACTATATACACCAACAAATAATATTCTAAACAATACGGACAGAACCAACGTGTAACTTCCATATATATTACTTTAATAATCGGTTCAATTTATTCCAAAATGATTCTTTTTTGTAAACAAATTAGAACCTTTTATTCGAAAATTTACTTGATACAAATGAGTATACTTCATACTTGTTCATACAATATTGGCACATAATTTTATCCATTCTATTAATATGAGTCAATCATGGGACACAAGTCAATCAAGCCAAAGTGTAAGCCAGTCGAGCCAATCGAGTCAATCAAGTCAATCAAGCCAAAGTCAAACCCAAAGACTAAGTCAATCAAGCCAATCAAGTCAGAGTTCAATTTGGGATTCTCAACCTTCGGGTGAAGAATGGTTGCCATCAGACTACGAAGAAACTGATTCAGACTAAAAACATATGGAGAGAAAACAAGATATATTATTGGTGATGGAATTGAGTGAAACAAATAAGTTTAATTGTGGAAATGTTATCCACGAAGAAATGATCAAAATGGACTACATCAATTGTCCATTTTGCGATGAAGAATTACAACAGCCAACAATTAAAATAGTGTCATGTTGTGAAAAACAAGACATGATAAATAACAAGAGTACAAATGTATGCCGCAATTGTGGTACAGTAAGTGGTTATGATACAGCCAGTGAGTACGTTGATTTTTATGAAAACAAGTACAAGATTGTCAAGAAATCGGTTTAACAAAGAAAATATCATTTAGACAATGTGTTAAACGATATCACTAGTAAAAATGGATGGCAATTATCAGTACACAATAAAAATAGAATACATGATATTTTCCGAAAAATAGACAGGATGATGCCACAAATTAATGGTGATCGTAAACGAATGATTAACATTAATTTTATTCTAAAAAAATTTTCGAATTTTTGGATTTACCGACTGATAATATACCAATAACGAGGTCCAAAAAACTTTGCTGATGTTGAATATTATTGGAGTAAAATAATTAATCTTATTCACTTGTGAACAATTTATTAAACTTATCCTCAAACTTGTCGTATAATGGACACATGTCTATTATGATAGTATTTGTACAAAGCTTTCAACTCTGATATCTCAGCTTCGGTTAAATTGTTATCGATATGATTGAAATTGAAAGCAGTCTTTGATGCTTTCATATATATGGTTTAGATATTATTTAATCCAATTCAAAATATGTCCCCAACCTTTTTTTTCTGCTGCTACCATAGCGTGAAAAGCATCTCCACCAATTGCATAAAGGTTTGTTGTGAACCCCATTCGATATGTATTTTTGAAGATGTAGGTTGAGGAAAAGAACGTGTTGTTGTTATTGTACCAGGCATTCCTGCAATTTCGGCATTTATATTTTCACCGTTTTTAACAACCCATATCATGAATTGTTTATTTTTGAAATTATTTGTTATATCGATAAATAGTTGTTCGTTACGATTGAATGTGATTGTAAGTCGGTAAGTTCTACCACCACTACCACTACTGTCTAAACGATTCAGTATTCTTACATAGAATATGTCTCTCTGAGTATTTACAAACGCGCCAAAATTCTCTGAAAAATTAGTATCATGTTTGATAACGAAAAACATGGAGAAATCTTTCTAGACGTCGATATTGACATTCATTTCGCCATAGAAACCACGGAAACGGTAAGTTAAATTGAAAACAGAAAATGGTATACTACTTGGTGAACCAGTCCGAGTAGTCACTTTCAAATCGTCCAACGCAGTCACACTAGGACCACTTCTTTTGAACTCTTCTGGATCTAACAAGTCTGCGTAAAATTCGAATAATCTTTTTAACACCTCGTCGTGCAATGCCACTCGGGCTATTTGTTTTTCAGCAACGTATACTTTTGTTGTCAGTTCAGTGATGTTGTAGTTGAAAGGATCGATTTTGGTTTGCATTTCTCTTCTGAAAAATTTTACAAGATTATCTTCAAACTCATTCAACTGTTTGATATTCACAGTATCATTATTTTCGACACCGTCTTGGACATTTTTTTATCTGATTTTTCATGTCAATATTTTCATTAAAGTTTTCTGTTTGAAATTCAACAGCAGTTTTGAATGTCAGTTTGCCATTTTCTAAATAATACAGCTCATCGAAGACATCTTAGCTCAGAGCGCTCTGTTTTCCCTCGATCCCATAAATAACCAAATGACCACGCCCCTGAGATGGACTGTTTGTAATACCCTGACATTTCAAGTCAACGTTGAATATGAACTCGCAGCGTGTTACACTACTTGTCCTCTTAGATTTAAGCGCTGCTTTTGACACCGTGGACCACGCGATTTTGCTAAAACGCTTGACCACTGATTTTGGTATAGGCGGGAAGGCTTTAGAGTGGTTCTCGTCCTATTTGTCGGGACGCAGCCAGCGTGTTTTGTTTGAGAGGGCTACATCTGGTAGCTTCGATCTGCGTTTTGGTGTCCCACAAGGCAGCTGTCTCGGCCCGCTTCTGTTTGTGGTTTACGCCTCCAAGCTCTTTGAGATAGTACAAGTCCACCTGCCGAATGCGCACTGCTTCGCTGACGACACGCAACTTTACTTGTCTTTTAATCCTAATAGGCCTATGGATCAAGTGAAGGCATTGGAAGCTATGGAGCGATGCACTAGTGACTTACGTAAATGGATGTACCGGGACAAATTAAAGATCAACGATGATAAGACTGAATTTCTTGTTATCGGATCGAGACAACAGTTGCTGAAAATTAATCACAGTTCAGTCCGTGTTGGCATGATCGATATTAAGCCTGTTAAGGTAGTGCGTAATCTAGGCGCCTGGTTCGACTCGCATTTTTCTGTGAAGGTGTTTTATTAAAGCATCCTTCGGGGAGAATGAAAAAGTCATTTGGTGACAGATCCTTCACTGAGTGTGTTTGCGCCCACTCTGTGTGACGCTCTTCCTGTTAGCCTCCGCATGATCAAATGTATTTCCACGTTTAAGTCAAATCTGAAAACTTATCTTTTTAAATTAGCTTTTAATATTTCTTAAATATGTATATATAAATAAATGATGTAGTGTTTTTTTAATTATTTTTAAATTTTATTGTAGATTTTTAATACTTGTATAGTTTTAGGTTATTTATTGTTGTAATGCGCTTTTGATCAGCTGGTATGTTAAAAAGCGCACTATAAATGAATAAATTATTATTATTATTATTATTATTATTATTATTATTAACGTAATTGTATTCAGGTGGAGTTACATCGTACTTATGGAAGTGAATGATGAATCCACTATATTTCGAAAACAGCCTGATTGTTTGTTGACTGATATTCAGTTAGGAAGAAACAACTGACACTGTCACCTGATCCATAGTTGGTGGGAAGAATTCAATCACCAAAGTGAATTCACCCTCAGGAAGTAGATACATGTTGAATCCCAGTCGAAATGCATACCAGTTTTGTGCGTCTTTTCCAATTCTGAAACTGTAAGCTTTCTTACTAATATCATGAGGTGAATCAGAAAAGTCTTCGATACCATCAACAATAATGTTACTCTCACGTGTTGATTGATTAACATCATCCATAAGACATTGGAAAACACTTTTTTTGTTTGTTGAGTCGCTGATATGTGAGTCATTTATTTTTTTTGTAAAACTATCAGTCAGCGTTATAATCATAGCCCCGTTGACTTGGTTTACGTACCTGATATTGCTGGTTGACAGCACGTTGTGGGAGTCAGTGGATAAGTTGATGATTTTGTTGTTACTCCTGTCTAAATCAGCAGCCATTTTATTTGAACCATCAAGTAAAAGCGTTTCATTTTCGTTTGCTTTGGTTGTTAACTGTTGATAATTGACTGCATCATTGTTGTCGCTGCCAGGTGTAATGTTTATTATTTTGTTGTTCCCCATATCTAAATCCACATTCATGGAAGTTCCACCGTTAATATTCAATTTATGACCAGTCTGACAAAAAGATGATGACGATGATAAAAAAGATGGTGATGATGATCTTGATAAACATCCAATAATTTTAAAATTTCAGTACTCCACCTACAGAGTATTAATAAAATTGAAAACAGGCTACCAACTAGATCTCACCCAATCAAATTTTCACGAGCTCGTTGGCTTTCTTAAAGATGCTGAAAATTATGGGTCACGAATGCCTGATTTAAGTCAAGATACAGAAATGCTAAACATACACTGTGATTTGGTTAATATCAGCCTTGTTAATGGAGGAGATACAGATATAATTTAATCTTTCTCAACCAGTATCCTCAAACCGTCATTTAGTTTCACTATGGAACCGCAAAGAGTCACATTTAATCCTGTGAATAAGAACACCATTTCGAGAATGAGAATATATATAACCGATGGCAAAGGACGACAGATAAATCTTAATGGCGCAGATACAGCTTTTAGCTTACTGTTGAAAAGAATTGTCGAATTTATTTATATGAAATCGTATGAATTCAAAAGATTTTACCATCCTCAAATGGGTAAATTTGTGTAAAAACACAAACGAAACGGTTTGATTGTTGACAATATATTCAAACCGATAAGAAGTATAGCGTCATCTGTATTCCAAAATGTTGCCAAACCAATCGCGAAAAAAGCAATAAAATCCGGCCGGAGTAGAACACGCTGGTGAGCGTTTGGGTAAAAAAAGCAGCAGAGAAATCAGCTGATCTGATGATGAAACGACTAAGAGGTGTGAAACAAAAAACACCAACACTTGAATCGCTTAATATCAGGAGAAGGTGTAAGGAAAAGGAAAGGAAAGGGACTACTGCTCGGAAAAACAGTCCATTCAACTCAATTCCAATACTTGGTCAAATATTATAAAACACGAATTTTTATCTAAACTAATAGTATAATGGCTTTTAGATCAAGTGAAATGTTACAACGAAATGAGTTTGTAAGATACCAGTCAGATGATGCAATCAGAGCACCAGCTAATGGTGAACACCAAGATAAAAATGGATACAAATTTACAATCAATGACAGATCAGCGTTTTACGATTGGTATAATGCTTATTTTAAAAATTCTGTTTCAAGTACCAAACCTCGCTGATGGAACAGCTTATGGTGGAGGTGATAGAATTACGGTCATCAATGGCTCACACTCTTTCATCAATCATCTGATGATCAAATCTGCTGGTAAAATCGTATATGATACAGATAATCTCCACAAGGTCAGTTTTGTTAAGAATCTATTGGAGTATTCTGATGATTTCAGCAGATCAGTTGCAAAAAACGGTCTTTGGTATTTGGATACTAGCCATGAGATTGCTAATGCTAATCAGAATGCAGGATTTGAAGCAAGACGAAGGTTAACAGTGGGAAATGCTGATGTCAATGTTATTATTCCTGTCAATAGATATTCATTCTTCGAAGTGTTAGAAAATAAGATGCTTATACCAATGCAATTACAATTCAATATAACACTTCAGAATGATGATGAGCTAATTCAAAAAGCAGATGCTGCCGATGATGGAAGAGTCGCCATTAATCGTTTTCTATTATGGGTGCCCAAATTAATTCCAAAAGATAGTCTATATGACAATTTTGTCAGCTCATTTTTGAAAGAAACTAAATGGTCCTATCTGAGATCGTCTATCAAATGTCCGCTCCAGCACAAGCAAGTGGTTTTGATCAGATTTCAGCAAGTGTGGATTATGTTAAACATATATTTGTATATCTCCAAAGAAATAAAACAAATGTCGTGGCAGAAAATCCTTACTTATTTGATACCTATAAATTGAATGCCGCTGATGCTAATAGTTATCTGACGACATGTACATTAGAATATGGAAGTGGAATATTTTATCCAGAAACTGAGTATGATAGAGAAACTAAGGTGAGAATTTTTAACGATTTGTCTTATGCTGCAAGAAGAAATGATTTTAATACTGGTACACAACTGAATCTTGCAAATTTTAATGGTCTTTATGGTATGATATATTTTGATTTAACAAACCAAACAGAAAAAGTTACAAGGGATCCCAAACAGTTAATTTTCAGATACAAAATAAATGCTGCTCCAGCAGCTGCATTCAATGTTGACGCAATTGTCTTTTACGAAGAGATGCTGGTTGTGATTAACAAAATTGGTAATGAGTTAGTTATTGTGTAAATAAATAGAATAGCAAATATAGAAGTTAGTTAGTTATTCCTCAATACGAGGATGTTTTTCAAAATACATATTTTATATAATCTATATAATATATGACGCAATTATTTGAAATAAGGGTGAAATTATCACCAAATCAGAAAAAGAATCTTGCTAGTGCATTTCATAAGCGTGAAACCATTGTTCTCAGGCTTTCAAAAGATGCACTAACTGGAAATAACGTTTTGTACGTTGCACAAAATGTGCCGAAACGATTGCACAAGAATAAACAGCTGAATAAAGGATTGGACATCAAACTGGCTAAGACTAATATCAGAAACGAGGTTCGAGATAGTCTGTTGACAAGCATATTAAGTTTAGGTCGTACTTTTGCACCTACCATAGCAAAGAAAACCTTGCATTATCTGCATTGGCCGGATTAGCTTCAGAAGGTGCTTTCCAAATTGTGAAGAAAATAACGGGAAGAAGCCAAACAGGTGGTGTTTTTATGATACCAAATAATAGTATTAGTGATCTTGTGAATACTTGTCACAATCTATTAACCAGAAAACAAGCTAGAGATTTGGCAAGAGTATTAGCAAGAGGTGATCCGAATGTTCTTCTGAAACTCTCCAATAAACAAATAGGTTCCGGGCTAGGAATTTATAAGAAATCCAAAATTGCAAAAGAAAGCGATTGATTGGGGAATTAAGAAGGCAACTCCTGTTATTCAAAAAGTTGGATCTGAAGCAATTAATTAATTATCAACCAAAGTGAGACCAAATTACAAATATAAAACTGACAGAATGGATCTTGATGCTGACATGTACAAAGGAGGTGCAATTGATATCCAAAAAGCGATTGGCAAAATACCAAAACCAAAGGCTGGATGGACACCAGGAAAGTACAAATAAATGGGACCATATAATCCATTGAATAAGTAATTAGAATACAACCCATGCACCGGTGAGTTCTCAAATGGTACGTACAACCGTGTAATAAGGTGGATGAGATAGCTGCTGATCACGATATTTGTTATGATATGGGAAAAAAAAAACAAAGGTGATTGTGATTGGCAAATGGTGTCATCACTGGATGAAATACCATATGGTGAAATGCCAAAGAGGGGATCAACAGCACGATTCTTGATTGATCGATAAAAAACAGAAACTGGGTCTTGGGGTATCAAAAAACGGAAGAATCCGTCGAGTGAAGCGAACTGGCAAGAAAAATTAGCTGATGAATTACACAAACCAGTAAAACGTAACTTTACTCGACGGCGTGTAACAGTCAATCATATTGATGAAATATGGTGTTCTGATTTAGTTGAAATGCAGCAGTTCAGCAAGTGGAACAAGGGCTACAGATATCTTCTGATGGTTTCAGATGCGTTTAGTAAATACGGTTGGATTGTACCGTTGAAGGATAAAAAAGGTGAATCTGTAACTGAAGCATTCAAATCCATTATCAGAGAGGGAAGAAAACCTGAGTACTTATGGACTGATGAGGGTAAAGATTATTATAACAAGCATTTGAAGGACTTGTTGGATAAGAATAACATAACACTGTATTCCACGGTAAATGAAGAAAAATCATTGTGAAAGATGGAATAAAACAATAAAAACCAAAATGTGGAAGCAGTTTACTATTTGGGGTAATACAGTAATCAGTATTTGGATATTCTACCCAAAATATTAGAACAGTATAATAACACCAAACATGGTTCAATAAAAATGACACCTGTTGAAGCTAGTCAGGAAAAAATGAAGGAATTGTATACTTTAATCTGAATAGTAATACAGAACCATCATCAAAACCGAAGTTTAAAATCGGTGATAAGGTTAGAATAAGCAAAGGCAAGAGAAAAGTATTCGACAAAGGATATACCCCTAATTGGACTGAGGAAGTATTTACAATTGATAAGATCCAATATGCGAATCCAGTCACTTACAAATTAAAAGATCTCCACGGTGAAGAGATAACAGGCAGTTTTTATGACCCTGAGCTGTTAAAAGCCAAACAGGATATATTCAGAATTGAAAAAATCATAAGGAGAAATCATAAGAAGAAGCAAGCGTTAGTAAAGTGGAAGAGATACAGTGATGATTTCAACAGTTGGGTACCACTAAAGGATGTGCTGAAAATATAAACGTTCATCGAGTAATGTATATTAGCGACATTACTTGGTTGTGGTGAAAATAGTATAGCCTATATATACAGATAGATCGTCTATCAGATGTGTTATTTTTGCCATATCTGCTTTTGCTATTATGATAGCCAAAAATATTATTGTTTCTGGCTATATGTATATTTTATATAAAGCCATGTATTCAAATGAATACTTGGAGCCGTCTAACTTTGAAAAGGCATATTTATAGCCATATTTTTTATCGCAAGTCATTTTCACTGAACCAGCACTAGCATGAAGCTTTTTTCCAGCACTGGATAAACTTTTGAAAATCATAATCGTCCCATCGGAGCGGTTTATTGATTTGACTTTTTTCTTATTCAAATGATTATACTTCACAAAAGAATAATCTCGATTTTTTGCTGCTTTCTTACTATTCTCACTTTGTGATAATAATTGTAAATTACACAGTCTATTATCAGTTTTCACATCATTAATATGATCAATGACTTTATCACTCGGAATTGAACCGTTGAGACATTCCCATATAAATCTGTGAGCTAGCATTGAGTTTTGTTTGAATCCCAGCCCGCTGACAGAACAACGATTATATCCACAATGATTTAAGCTGCACCCAACTATTTTCATTGTTCTGGTATTAATAACCTTGCCAAGATTCGACGCGGCATATTTATTATACAAAGGATGAACCTTATATATTTCAATTTCATTTTTCATACTCATACTACCAATATATCAATAACGTTTCTCTTTTATATCAAATTCAAAAGCTCTGTTTTGCCACTTGGTGAATAAGTTTTTGATTTGCAGAGGCCTGAGATAGCCTAATTTATGCTGTTTCTGGCTAAAGGAGTTTTTTGATTTCCAGAGGGGTGGCAAGAGTACTTTTTGGTCATGACCCGACTTCGCGAAGGGTTTCTAGTAGAAGGATTTTTTTTGATTTCTAGAGGGTTGGGAGACATGAAATTTGCCAATGAGAGGGCTTAAGACAAAACATACCCTAAGAGGCCTGAAAATGCATTTTTCGAGTTGAGGCCCGGCGAGGGTATTTTTTGGGTTTCTAGGGGAGTGGGTATGCCGTTTTTTGCATAATGTCCTAGTACCGCCATTTACTATACTACTTTCGGTTTTCAAAAAAATCGCCAGAAGAAAAACGTTTTGAAAACTTACTTATGAGCAGTCTGGCCGAAATATTAACTCACTTAGTGACTATAACTAGAAAGTTGCCGAGACCGGGCTAGGCACAGCGTAATTTTGACCAACTTTGGGTCGATTTCCAGGAATTTCCCAGCCCTAAGGTCTCTAAGCTAATTGGAGAAGACTTTGGTTTTCAGTGAAATGGCCAGAAGAAAAATTTTTGAACGCTTACTTATGAGCAGTCAGGCTGAGATATTAAGTCACTTAGTGACTATGACTAGAAAGTCGCCGAGACCGGGCTACGCTGCAGCGAGATTTTGACCAACTTTGGGTGGATTTCCAGGAACTTGGGCGATATTTTCCAGTCGTAGGGACTCTAAACTAATTCGGGAAGACTTTGGTTTTCAGTGAAATGGCCAAAAGAAAAATTTTTGAACGCTTACTTACGAGCAGTCTGGCCGAAATATTTACTCACTTAGTGACTATCACTAGAAAGTCGCCGAGACTGGGCTAGGCGCAGCGCGGTTTCAGTTGACGAAATGTTAACTCACTTAGTGACTATGACTAGTAAGTCGCAAATACCTGGCTACGCGCCGCGCGATTTTGACCAACTTTGGGTGGATTTCCAGGAACTTGGGCGATATTTCCCAGCCCTAGGGACTCTAAACTAATTGGAGAAGACTTTGGTTTTCAGTGAAATGTCCAGAAGAAAAATTTTTGAACGCTTACTTATAAGCAGTCTGGCCGAAATATTAACTCACTTAGTGACTATGACCAGAAAGTCGCCGAGACCGGGCTACGCGCAGCGTGATTAAAGGGACCCTTGGGGAAATTAGCCGATCACCTCAATACTCTTTGTTTGGTTACTTCTCTTTTTATTTCCACTATTGATGACTTCATTAGAATACTGACAACGTTCCCCTACTGCCACTCTTGCCTGATTACAGCAATTACTACAACTCTGATGCGTAGGTTTGGCCCGCGCTTGTTTATCTGGATCACACCCGTGCTGTCAATCAGCTGTCTAATACGTCAAATTCGGAAATCAACGCTGACGTCAGTACATGCGCTGTGTTCTACTACCAAGAATTCGCAGAATTTACTTAGTAAAAAATCTTTTCATTTCTGAATTTCCACTATCAAGCATAGGGTGTATGATCCAAATAAATCAGCACGTTCAATATAACAATTATCAAGAATAAGTTTACAAATTAAAATCAAGGAAAAGTGCCAGGATCTCTAATAAAAGTTGTTGTTGAAAATTCTGTACGACTAAAGTGTTACAAGAAATAGGTATGCAAACTCCCAGCTTCGTGGGAGGGAGTTCCAGTTGAAGCCATCCATCTCATTAAGTGAACGTGCTCTTTTGGTACAAACATATCTTAACGAGGTGCCGCTGCTATTGTAAGGAATCTTTTCTTTATTTGGGTCGAAGTGTGAACGACAATCCTCAACAAAAGTCCTTGGCACACCTGGATCAGACAGCACGAAAATGCGTTTGACAAGGTATTTTGGGGACAATACCTAATCACATCATTAGAAGGGGGAACCCCCTTCCCCCCCGACAATGTTGTAAGCGGGCAATGACCACTTCATCACGATTAACAAAATTGATTTGGGCGGAACGGGGCGAACTGATAAATTGCCCTGACAGATATTGCAAAAGTGGGAAGGTGTGCCAAGACTTTTGTCGGAGATTGTAGGAATAAAGTAATTAAACATCGCTATAAAACTCCCTGAACAGCTCAGTAAAAAGGGCAAGGTTTGACTGAAAAGTTGGACAGGAAGCTAAAAACAAGTTAAGGAGTCTAACGCGACTAATTCCAAAAAGAGCGCTTCCAAAATCTAGATTTCAATTTTTATTTTGTTTTCTCGATCGACACCCGCGAGTAAACAAACGAGTTGCTGAACAACGCAGCTGACCCGAAAACATGTAGTATAGCAACGGTGCCCGCAGAACATGAATGTACCAAGGTATTTTACCAGGTCTAGCAAGAATCAGTTAACAAATTATTTAAGTAAATACTACATTAAAAATAGTTAGATTACAGGGCACTATTTCCAGCGTAACAACAGTCAGGTAATTTACACATACGAAGAACTAGTTCCTAGGAAATGTAGCACCCGCGTATACAACAACAACGATAAGAAAGGCAACATTTGATCAGCTAGTCAAGGAGCAAGTCCGTAATGTCAATGTATCCCAAACACCTAAAGTATTCCAATATTATATTTCGAATGACCCAACACCTATTTCTTAAAACATTACCGTTGCCTTTTTACCCATTATTACAACGAATAAATATGGTTAGGAATTGATATCTTGTTTGCATTTTATTGTTTTACATATTCTCCACCCTTAGATTGAGCTAGTCCCTAGCTCACAGTGAGTTAATAGAATGCAAGCAAGATAACATGACAATACCATAACAAAAAAAATGGAGGCATATATATATATACATATATATATCTTCACGAACTCAACACTACAGCTGAACAATGTATAACCTACAAGTAAAAATTATGTGGACATACGGCATTAAAAGAAAATCGCATAAGCGAAGGGTTGATAGGAATAACAGTGTTCAAAAATGCTCACGTAAAATCTTAATTGTAATATAAAGTGTAAACAGAAGATTAAACCTAGTTGAGTTTCTTACTGCTGAGTTAACAGACAAAAATTTAGTAGTATTCGTGTCAAACCCCGCTTAGTAACTTCATGAAATACTTAACAAAATTGTTTGTTGTTTGTTTGTTTCAGTGTTTTTTTTTTGGTTTAGTTTATGTTTCTTTGTTTTCGTGAATGATTGGTAGTTATAAATAACCAAAGCGTGTCAATGGCTCATTCTAGTAATACAAGACGGAATTTCTGATTTATCGGGTGGTTTACGTTGTTTTGGCATGAAGAATTTGTAAGGAGGTGTATTGGCCTGCCAAACAGTAACAATTGCTTCCTTTAGAGGGCTGTGCCTTGCAAAATCCAAAACTTTCCTTATTTCTTCCGTCATAGGAGTATTGGTCAGATATTCTGTTAAACTAGGAAAGGTTACTGCTTCTTCGTAAGTTGGCAATTTAGAAAAATCTTTAGCTGAGTCAACTGTTGTGCTTGTTTCATTATGTTTGGAGCTGGAAATTTGCTGTGTTTCACACGCGTTGTCGTGAACTAAGTCTTCTTGGCAGCTTGCTTGGCTGGGCAAGACAAAGAGACGAGAGTCAGTGGTAATTTCCTGGGAATACGAAAGAGTTTCGGTTTTCTTTGTGTGCACATTGGGTATGGCTTCCGAATCTAAATTCCTAGTCCTGAAAATACCTGAAGTGGTCTGACTGCGTAAGTCAGATTTTGGTAAAACCTGTTGTACAACTTGATCAGGGGTTTACAAGGGTTGTTTACTCACAATGCTTTGTTCATTTTCCTTTGGAGCGTCTTCCATTTCTGTGTGAAATATTTTCTCGTTAATCTCTTCTCTTAAAATTGGGTAACTTCTTTTCTGTTTTAATATTGGTTTTAATTTAACTGACGATATATTATGATTTCTTGTATCTATTTTTAACTTCTTCAATGCGTTTCCGTTTTCCTATGCTTTCGTCACTGTTTGTGGTGATAACATCTTTGAGATGTAATTCTTTCCTTTCTAGGTCATCTACGTAGGTACTATGATGTTTATCAATAATCACGGTAACGCCAGCGTTAATGTTTCCATCGGGACAAATTGACATGTTGTTAACACCTTGTGCGGCGTCATCGCTGAGTGAGGAAACTGTCTGATTTTGCGGTATTCTCTTGGTAATATTAATATGGACATAGCCAGTCTCCATTTTATTTTCAATTTCTGATAAATGATATTTGCGCACTTTCACTTGTGTATTTCTGTTAACCTTTCTTTTATTGCGTCTCGTATGTTGAGAACTCTGGTTCAATTTGGTAACTGTATTTAATTTTCTCAACATGTATTATCAAAAGTTACATTGTGATTACTATTTTTCGTCGCCGAAGAAAGCGGACATAAAGATTCCCTAGACTGTGTTTTAGACACGATATTTTTAGTAGGATATGGGTGTCCCGGGATTACCACGATATCCGAAATAGGCGAGTCAGAAAAACTGTCATCAAGGCGATTGTGACTATTTACAATTGGCGATTCCGTGCGAATATCATCAATACTATTTACACCTGTTTTACAAGTAGAAACATTATGTCGAGCAACCGAATGTCTTGGAGAGAATCTGCTATCTATAGTGGTAAAACAATTTCTGGGCTTATAACTAACTTGATTGTTGTTTCTAGTTGCTCTTCGAAAACCTTGTCTATAATATTTAAATAATTTTGTTCTGCCAAAACGGACTCTTGGGGTACCAACAAGAGTCCTTAGGCGTTTCCCTGGTTGGAATTTGGTGCTTCCTCTATGGCTAACATAGAACGTCGATTGTAGAAAGGGTGAATACGGAATTCATTACTATATTCATCATTCCAGCCTCTGTAAGATCGGTCATATGAGCGATTGGCGGAATGGCGCGGATTCTGATACCGCCTTAAAACACTCTCTAAATATGTTAACCGTCGCTGTAACTGGTCTAGTTGACTGTTTGGTCCCTGCCAATTACTAGGTTGAAAAGGGCGCGATGTCCCAGGAGGCTGATCATCATAAGCAGCCATAGCATAAGTTGCGTTTATGTGCTGCTGCTGACGCTGTTGTTGTTTTTGGAGTGTTTTAATGTGATTGGACAATTCGTCCAGTTTCTTTTCAGCAGCTGAAGGACCTGGAGCTGGCGCAGCGGTGGCTATCACCGCATTCTTCAAGTACTTGAAGGTTGCTCCAGGAATTTAGTAAACGTGATTTGCATTTTCGTTAACACAGATTGAGTATCTGAAGCAGCCTGGCGGCGATTGACGATGTCCTTCATACGCTTGAGACTCGGCCTCCTGAAACGTCTTTGGCCTACCTATAGTGACACATAGGCTTGAAGGTCGCCCTGTAATACCTCAATAAAATATCTCACTGTTTCTACGTCAGACAATTTTAATCGTTTGCATAGGCGCGTAATATCAGTAATGTAATCGTCGATGGGCTCGTTTGGAGCGTGTTTACGCGCACTTAACTGTTGACTTAAAATCCAATCCTGTGGGCCAGAGCCAAAACGTGCGCGAAACGCATCAAAAAGAGCAGATAAAGTGCTGGTAGTTTCCTCAGCTAATGTGACAAAGCAGGCGTGCGCAATGCCCCGCAAATAGAGTGAAAAAGCATTAGGTTGCAACTCCTCCGACCAATTATTTAATTTGGCTATGCCACGAAAATTCTCCAACCATACTGACGCGTCCGCTATAGGATTTCCATCAAAAATTTCTGGCTTCAAGCCGTGATCATGACTAGTTGCTTTTTGGTCAATCTTATTTTGTAGAGAATCTAATTGTGTGCGTGTCGCATGCGCTTCTTTTTCTAGATCGCCTTTTATTGTCGTCAGAAAAGAGGTAAAGAAGGCTTTAAATTCTTCTTTTTGGGCAGCATTCATGATACCGGATACAGGACAAACACAAATATTACTTTCTCTGTGCGTTTCAATCAGCTGTGCCTGATGTATTTGAGAACGCGTAACGATCTTTTTAGAGGCTTTAGGCCTAAGTGGCATAAATTGCAACAACCACTATTCCTATCAATCCCAATTAAATGTCGGTGCAAACTTTTAACTAAAACATAACAGAATTGGATCACCACAACGAACAGTAGCACAAGTACGTAAGTACTAACAAATATATTATTTAAAACTAACATAGGGTGCTAGAAAAGGTTACGAAAAAGGAATAATGAGTACGCAACATCAGTAGGCCTTACGCTCCATCTGGCGGGTTGATTTCCTTGCTTGTCCTGGCTTGACCTGGTTTGTGCTGGCTTGACTTGGCTTGACTCAGCTTGTCCTGTTTCTCTTAGTTCTGTAAGTAACTCCGTAAAAGAAAGACACGCACGCGTCGGCTTCTACTTCTTGGAACTTAACCCTCAATGTTCAGTTCTGTTTATTTTTTGTCTCAGTTCCCTTTAGACAGCGACTGTAAACGTTAATGTTGGCGTTTAATCCACCGTCTGCATATGATGATGATGTTAAATACAACATCCACGGTCGAGCAGTTGGTAACCGGAGTGGTCCGGTTAAAACATTACGGCCATAGCCACGTCTAGTCATCCACTGATCGGATTTTCGACACAAAATCCGGGCCGTCGGGCACCGAAACCGGAACTCCACCAGCTTGTTAAAGCGACCTTGGGGAAATTAGCCGATCACTTAAACACTCTTTGTTTGGTTAGCTCGCTTTTTATTTCCACCATTGAAGACTTCATTGCAATACTGACAACGTTCCCCTACTGCCACTCTTGACTGATTACAGCGATTACTACAACTCTGATGCGTAGGTTTGGCCCGCGCTCTTTTATCTGGATCACACCCGTGCTGTCAATCAGCTGTCTAATTCGTCTAATTCGAAAATTAACGCTGATTTCAGTACATGCGCAGTGTTCTACTAGCATGAATTCGCAGAATTCACTTAGTGAAAAATCTTTTCATTTCTGAATTTCCACTATCAAGCATAGGGTGTATGATCCAAATAAATCAGCACGTTCAATATAACAATTATCAAGAATAAGTTTACAAATTAAAATCAAGGAAAAGTGCCAGGATCTCTAATAAAAGTTGTTGTTGAAAATTCTGAAAAATTGGACAGGAGACTAAAAATAAGTTAAGGATTCTAACGCGACTAATTCCAAAAAGAGCGCTTCCAAAATCTAGATTTCAATTTTTATTTTGTTTTCTCGATCGACACCCGCGAGTAAACAAACGAGTTGCTGAACAACGCAGCTGACCCGAAAACATATAGTGTAGCAACGGTGCTCGCAGAAGTAGTAGTAGTAGTAGTAGTAGCAGTAGTAGCAGTAGTAGCAGTAGTAGCAGTAGTAGCAGTAGTAGCAGTAGTAGCAGTAGTAGCAGTAGTAGCAGTAGTAGCAGTAGTAGCAGTAGTAGCAGTAGTAGCAGTAGTAGCAGTAGTAGCAGTAGTAGCAGTAGTAGCAGTAGTAGCAGTAGTAGCAGTAGTAGCAGTAGTAGCAGTAGTAGCAGTAGTAGCAGTAGTAGCAGTAGTAGCAGTAGTAGCAGTAGTAGCAGTAGTAGCAGTAGTAGCAGTAGTAGCAGTAGTAGCAGTAGTAGCAGTAGTAGCAGTAGTAGCAGTAGTAGCAGTAGTAGCAGTAGTAGCAGTAGTAGCAGTAGTAGCAGTAGTAGCAGTAGTAGCAGTAGTAGCAGTAGTAGCAGTAGTAGCAGTAGTAGCAGTAGTAGCAGTAGTAGCAGTAGTAGCAGTAGTAGCAGTAGTAGCAGTAGTAGCAGTAGTAGCAGTAGTAGCAGTAGTAGCAGTAGTAGCAGTAGTAGCAGTAGTAGCAGTAGTAGCAGTAGTAGCAGTAGTAGCAGTAGTAGCAGTAGTAGCAGTAGTAGCAGTAGTAGCAGTAGTAGCAGTAGTAGCAGTAGTAGCAGTAGTAGCAGTAGTAGCAGTAGTAGCAGTAGTAGCAGTAGTAGCAGTAGTAGCAGTAGTAGCAGTAGTAGCAGTAGTAGCAGTAGTAGCAGTAGTAGCAGTAGTAGCAGTAGTAGCAGTAGTAGCAGTAGTAGCAGTAGTAGCAGTAGTAGCAGTAGTAGCAGTAGTAGCAGTAGTAGCAGTAGTAGCAGTAGTAGCAGTAGTAGCAGTAGTAGCAGTAGTAGCAGTAGTAGCAGTAGTAGCAGTAGTAGCAGTAGTAGCAGTAGTAGCAGTAGTAGCAGTAGTAGCAGTAGTAGCAGTAGTAGCAGTAGTAGCAGTAGTAGCAGTAGTAGCAGTAGTAGCAGTAGTAGCAGTAGTAGCAGTAGTAGCAGTAGTAGCAGTAGTAGCAGTAGTAGCAGTAGTAGCAGTAGTAGCAGTAGTAGCAGTAGTAGCAGTAGTAGCAGTAGTAGCAGTAGTAGCAGTAGTAGCAGTAGTAGCAGTAGTAGCAGTAGTAGCAGTAGTAGCAGTAGTAGCAGTAGTAGCAGTAGTAGCAGTAGTAGCAGTAGTAGCAGTAGTAGCAGTAGTAGCAGTAGTAGCAGTAGTAGCAGTAGTAGCAGTAGTAGCAGTAGTAGCAGTAGTAGCAGTAGTAGCAGTAGTAGCAGTAGTAGCAGTAGTAGCAGTAGTAGCAGTAGTAGCAGTAGTAGCAGTAGTAGCAGTAGTAGCAGTAGTAGCAGTAGTAGCAGTAGTAGCAGTAGTAGCAGTAGTAGCAGTAGTAGCAGTAGTAGCAGTAGTAGCAGTAGTAGCAGTAGTAGCAGTAGTAGCAGTAGTAGCAGTAGTAGCAGTAGTAGCAGTAGTAGCAGTAGTAGCAGTAGTAGCAGTAGTAGCAGTAGTAGCAGTAGTAGCAGTAGTAGCAGTAGTAGTAGTAGTAGTAGTAGTAGTAGTAGTAGTAGTAGTAGTAGTAGTAGTAGTAGTAGTAGTAGTAGTAGTAGTAGTAGTAGTAGTAGTAGTAGTAGTAGTAGTAGTAGTAGTAGTAGTAGTAGTAGTAGTAGTAGTAGTAGTAGTAGTAGTAGTAGTAGTAGTAAGACTTGTTTTTACTAGGGTAGCATTTGACAGTAATAAAACTGATAACCTAATGGCCCTCAACATAAATGTACCAAAGTATTTTAACAGGTCTAACAAGAATCAGTTAACAAATTATTTAAGTAGATACTATATTCAAAATAGTAAGATTACATGGCACTATTTCCAGTGTAACAACAGTCAAGTAATTTACACATACGAAGAACTAGTTCCTAGGAAACGCAGCACCTGCGTATACAACAACAACGATAAGAAAGGCAACATTTGATCAGCTAGTCAAGGAGCAAGTCCATAATGTCAATGTATCCCAAACACCTAAACCATTATCTTACCATTATCTTTTTACCCATTATTACAACGAATAAATATGGTTGGGAATTTATATCTTGCTTGCATTTTTATTGTTTTACAATTTTGACCAACTTTGGGTGGAATTCCAGGAACTTGGGCGATATTTCCCAGCCCTAGGATTCTAAACTAATTTGAGAAGACTTTGGTTTTCAGTGAAATGGCCAGAAGGAAAATTTTTGAACGCTTACTTATGGACAGTCTGGCCGACATATTAGCTCACTTAGTGACTATGACTGGAAAGTCGCCGAGAGCGGGCTACGCGCAGCGCTATTTTGACCAACTTTGGGTCAATTTAGAGGAACTTGGGTGATATTTCCCAGCACTAGGGACTTTAAACTGATTTTAGTAAGACCTTGGTTTCTAGAGAAATGGGCAGGTAAGAATTTTTGACCACTTACTTAGTAGCAGTCTAGCAAAAATATTAACTCACCTAGCAACTATGACTAGAAAGTCGCCGAGATTGGGCTACCGGCAGCGCGATCTTGACCAACTTTGGATGGATTTCCAACAACTTGGGCGATATTTCCCAGCGCTAGGGACTCTAAACTAATTCGAGAAGACTTTGGATTCTAGTGAAATGACCAGAAAAATATTTTTGAAGTTTTACTTATGGACAGTCTGGCCAAAATATTAACTTACTTAATGACTATGACTAGAAAGTCGCCGAGACCGGGCTACGCGCAGCGCGATTTATACCAAGTTTGGGTCCATATCCAGGAACTTGGGCGATATTTTCCAGTCCTAGGGACTCGAAACTAATTCCAGAAGACCTTGGTTTTCAGTGAAATGGCGAGAAAAGGTGTTTTGAACGCTTACTTATGAGCAGTCTGGCCGAAATATTAACACACTTAGTGACTATGACCAGAAAGTCGCCGAAACCGAGCTACGCGCAGCGCGATTTATACCAACTTTGGGTCGATTACCAGGGACTTGGGCGATATTTCCCAGCCCTAAGGAGTCTAAACTAATATGAGAAGACATTGGTTTTTAGGAAAATTGCCAGACGAAAAATTTTTGGACGCTTACTTATCAGCAGTCTGGCCAAAATAATAACTCACTTAGTGACTATGACTAGACCGGGCTACGCGCAGCGTGATTTTGACCAGAAGAAAAATCGACCAGAGGAAATCGACTAAAAGTTGGTCAAAATCGCGTTGCGCGTAGCCCGGTCGCGGCGATTTTCTGGTCATAGTCACTAAGGGAGTTATTATTTCGGCCAGACTGCTCATAAGTAAGCGTTCAAAACTTTTTCTTCTGGCCAGTTTATTGAAAACCAAAGTCTTCTCGAATTTCTTTAGAGTCTTTAGGGCTGGGAAATATCGCCCAAGTGTTTGGAAATCGACCCAAAGTTGGTTGATTGGTTGATTGTTGAGTTGTTGAGTTTTTTTCCATAAATAACCAGAAGAAATGTTTGAAATTCATTACAAAACTGATTGGGGGCGAGGTCTATAATCACGGTGAAAAATGGTTAAGGGCTCTTTTTATGACTGGATATGTTGTATGCAAGCACACTAACAAGACTCAACATCTGAGACGTTGTCAGATGTGATACTGTCAAGCAAACCCAACTCTTTAAACAATGTGTGGCCATAAATTTACTTTGACTTTTATCCAGAATGCCTGGGATTTAATGGGCCGGACGTCCATAAATATCTACAAGTAATTAGGCAACAAGAATTGCAAGCTTCGTTAATAAGGGATTTATTACGCAACTGAAAATGTTCAGAAAAATGCCACGAAAGCCGACTAGTCGCATACTCGCGCCTGATGTTAAACAAAACAGAAGGGAAAAAGAGTTGGAAAGAAAACAAAACGAGTGTTTCGTGTGATCAAAGCAAGCTCTTTCAGAAACGCCATAACACTAACGAAAATCTTTAACAGTGATCGTGGGGGATCATTCTGGACAGTGCCCGGTCCAATACTTAGGGAATACTGTGCCAGCAATGAAGCAATTTGATTGGTTAATCTGAGTTCTTAACCCTCTGAACTAACTTAGTGATGAAATATAAACTAGTTATGTAACGTTTTCTCTTGGTATACATTGAAATATCCCACTTGTATTCACTTGGTATATACAAAGAAAATACAAGTGACACAAGAGAAAGCGCTACATAAGCGTTGCGTGCGAAAGGATACCCCCTATTCCCTCCCCGTTTACACCTGCTATGCAGGATGTATACATGGCTTATCATTATAAAAATAACAAAAATATCATTACAGCCGTAAAATAATGTTTTCAGTGACACGGCTGCAAAGGTAACAGAAAAGAAATACCACAATGTACAGCAAACACAAATTAATTTTTATTCCTAAAGCATTCCAAAGCAAACAGAGGATGGTAATATTATCTAAAAAAAAGCTGGAAACACATCCATATCTACGAAGAGGAAAACAAAAGGAGCAATGTCAATAACAGGCCAAAATACTCAATACTTCTCATGAACACTACTATTAAGCTGCATTTAGCCAAGTCTTGCCATCACCTCGAGTATTCGTTTTTTTTTTCAATAAAAGGTCATTTACAATGCGAAACAGCATCTCGGTAATCGATCAACAGATTATTACAAACAATTCCTGCTCTAGCCAGTGCCGGAACCTAAGGATTAATTCACCATGCATATGGAATGTCATTCATTTTTATCTTGTTCAGTGTCAACTAAACTGCAATATTAATTCTCAATACTGATGTTCATTCAGCTCCATCTTGCTCATTTCAGAACTAAGATAGTAATTCTCCACATTAATTGTCATTCAGTTTTATCTTGCCCAGTGTCAGAACTTAAATAGTAAATCTCCATACTGAATGTCGTTCAGTTTTATCTTGTCCGTTGGCAGAACTGATATTGCAATTCTCCATACTGATTGCTGTTCAGTCTTATCTTGTCCAATGTCAGAATTGATATTGCAATTCTCCATACTGATTACTGTTCAGTTTTATCTTGTCCAGTGTCAGAACTGATATTGTTGTAATTCTCCATAATGATTGTCGTTCAGTTTTATCTTGTCCATTGTCAGAACTGATATTGTTGTAATTCTCCATACTGATTGTCGTTCAGTTCTATGTTGTCCAGAGTCAAAATTAATATTGCAATATTCCATACTGATTGTCCTTCAGTTTTATCTTGGTCAGTGTCAAAAATGATATTGTTGTAATTCTCCCTTCTCATTCTCATTCATTTCTATCTTGTCCACTGTCAGAATTGTTATTGCAATTCTCCATACTGATTGTCGTTGAGTTTTAACTTGTCCAGTGTCAAAACTGATATCATTGCAATTCTGCATACTGATTGTCGTTCAGTTTTATCTTGTCCATTTTCAGAACTGTTATTGTTGTAATTCTCCATACCGATTGTCATTCATTTCTATCTTGTCCAGTGTCAGAACTGATATTGTTGTAATTTTCCATGTTGATTGTCGTTCAGTTTTATCTTGCCCATTTTCAGAACTAATGTGGTTGTAACTCTCCACCCTGACTGCTGTTCAGTTTTATCTTGTTTAGTGTCAGAACTGATATTGTTATAATTCTACACACTGACTGCCCTTCAGTTTGATCTTTTTCAGTGCCACAACTGATATTGTTGTAATTCTCATTACGAATTGTCATTCAGTTTTATTTTTTGCAGTGTCAGATCTGAAAATGTTGTAATTTACCATGCTGATTGTCACTTTTTATCTTGTCTACTGTCAGAACTGATAATGATGTAATTCTCCACACTGACTGCCGTTCAGTTTTATCTTGTTCAGTGTCAGAACTGGTATTGTTTAATTCTCCAAACTGACTGTCATTCAGTTTTATCTTTTGCAGTGTCAGAACTGATGTGGTTGTAATGATCTATACTGACCACTGCTCAGTTTTATCGTGTCCGTTGTCAGAACTGATACTATTGTTGCAATTCTCCATACTGACTGTCGTTCAGTATTATCTTGTCCAGTGTCACAATTGATATTGCAATTCTCCATACTGATTGCTGTTCAGCTTTATCTTGTCCAGTGTCAGAACTGATATTGGTGTAATTCTCCACACTGACTGCCGTTCAGTTTTATCTTGCTTAGTGTCAGATCTGATATTGTTGTAATTCTTCATACTGATTGTCATTCAGTTTTATCTTGTCCAGTGTCAGAACTGATTTTGCTGTAATTCTCCATACTGACTGCCGTTCAGTTTTATTTTCTTCGTTGTCAGAACTATTTTTTTTAATTCTCCATACTGATTGTCGTTTAGTTTTATCTTGTAAAGTGTCAGAATTGATATTGCAATTCTCCATAGAGATTGTCGTTCAGTTTTATCTTGTCCAGTATCAGAACTGATATTCTTGTAATTCACCAAACTGATTGTCATTCATTTTTATCTTGTCCAGTATCAGAAATGATGTTGTTGTAATTCTCTACACTAACTCCTGTTCGGTTTCATCTTGTCCTCTGTCAGAACTAATATTGTTCTAATTCTCCACGCTGACTGCGGTTGAGTTTTATCTTGTCCATCACCAGAACGATTGTTTTAATTCTCCATAGTAATTGTCATTTAGTTTTATCTTGTCCAGTGTCAGAGCTGGTATTGTAGTAATTTTCCATACTGATCGTCATTCAGTTTTATCTTGTCCAGTGTCAAAACTGATATTGTTGTAATTCTCCATCCTGACTGTCGTTCAGTTTTACCCTGCCCATTGCCAACACTGATATTGTTCTAATTCTCCATACCGATTGTCAGTCATTTTTATCTTGTCCAGTGTCAGAACTGGTATTGCTATTCTCCATAGTGACTGTCCTCCTTTTTTATCTTGTCCAGTGTCAGAACTGATATTGTTGTAATTCTCCATGTTGATTATCGTTCACTTTTATGTTGTCCGGTGTCAGAACTGATATTGCTGTAATTCTCCCTACTGATTATGATTCATTTTCATTTTGTCCCGTGTCAGAACTAATATTGTTGTAATCCCCCACACTGACTGCTGTTCAGTTTTATCTTGTTCAGTGTCAGAACTGATATTGTTGTAATTCTCCACACTGACTGCCCTTCAGATTTCTCTTGTCCGTTGTCAGAATGATTGTTGTAATTCTCCATACTGCTTGTATTTCAGTTTTATCTTGTCAAGTTCAGAATTAATATTGCAGTTCTCGATATAGGTTGCCGTTCAGTTTTATCTTGTCCAGTATCAGAACTGATATTGATGTAATTCACCATACTGATTGTCATTTAATCTTATCTTGTCCAGTGTCAGAACTGATATTGTTGTAATTCGCCACACTGACTGCCATTTAATTTTTTCTTGTCCAGTGTCAAAAACTCATATTGATGTAATTCTCCACACTGACTGCCATTTCTCTTTATCTTGTTCAGTGTCAAAACTGATATTGTTTAATTCTCCATACTGATTGTCATTCAGTTTTTTCTTTTGCAGAGTCAGATGTGATATTGTTGTAATTCACCATGCTGATTGTCATTTATTTTTATCTTGTCCAATGGCAAAACTGATATTGATGTAATTCTCCACACTGACTGCCGTTTACTTTTATCTTCTTTAGTGTCAGAACTGATATTGTTCAATTCTCCATATTGATTGTCATTCAGTTTTATCTTTTGCAGTGTCAGAACTGATATTGTTGTAATTCTCTATACTGACTGCCATTTAGTTTTATCTTGTCCATTGTCAGAACTATTCATGTAATTCTTCATACTGCATGTCGTTCAGTTTTAACTTGTCCAGAGTTAGAATTGCTATTGTTGTACATGTAGTTCTCCCTACTGGTTGTTGTTCATTTTTATCTTGTCCAGTGTCAGAACTGATATTGTTGTAATTCTCCACACTGTCTCCCGTTCAGTTTTATTTTAATCAGTGTCAGAACTGATATTGCTGTAATTCTCCATACTGATAGTTGTTCAGTTTTATGTTGTCCAAGTTGGAACTGATAGTGCTGTAATTAACTTTCTTATATCTCTTAGTTAGTACACGTGCTGTGATTGGTCAATTTATCAGGCCGTACTCTCCTGTACGGCACACTAAAATTTAAAGCTGGTTTTGTTGAAAAACTGTTTTGTGATTTATCGCCAAGTGTTCCTAACTTTCATAGCAAGTAAACATTTAAGACTTTTTTTACTCTAAATTGTGTATTAAAGCATGCTAACAACTTAAAAACAATTTCAAATTGACTCGTTTTGATTTTGAGGTGCATCAGAAATTTGAAGGCATTCCGCTTAAATAGAAATCATTCCTGAGCCCGTCATACACACAATGGAGATATAATAAATATCTTACTAACCTCGTTTTCTCGGTCTGTACCGTAAGTTACGGATCCTCGTTTTTTCCCCTTCGATTTATGGCCTGCGTGCTTTGCCCTTGAGCCATAAATTAAAGGGGAAAAAAACTCGGTCCGTAACTTATGGTACGGCCCTCAAACTCGGCTAGTAAGAGGTATATACAGATTGTCATTCATTTTGTATTTTGTCCAGTGTCAGAACTGACATTGTTCTAATTTTTCACACTGACTGCCGCTCAGTTTTATCTTGTTCAGTGTCAGAACTGATATTGTTGTAATTCTCCATACTGATTTTTATCCAGTTTTATCTTTTGCAGTGTCAGAGCTGATATTGTTGAAATTCACCATACTGATTGTCCTTCATTTTTATCTTGTCCAGTGTCAGAACTGATATTGTTGTAATTCTCCCTACTGATTCTCATTCATTTTTATCTTGTCCGTTGTCAGAACTTTTGTTGTAATTTTCCATACTGATTGTTGTTCAGTTCTATCTTCTCCAGTGTCAGAATTAATATTCCAATTCTCCATACTCATTATCCTTCATTTTTGTCTTGTCCATTGTCAGAACTAATATTGTTGTAATTCTCCGTACTGACTACCGTTCAATTTTACCTTGCTCGTTGTCAGAAATCATATTGTTCTAATTCTCCACAATGACTGCCGTTCAGTTTTCTCTTGTCTGTTATCAGAACTATTGTTGTATTTTTCCATACTGATTGTCGTAAAGTTTTATCTTGTCCAGTGTCAGAACTGATATTGTTGTAATTCTCCATACTGATTGTTGTTCTGTTCTGTCTTGTCTAGTGTCAGAATTAATATTGCAATTTTCCATACTCATTCTTCATTTTTATCTTGTCTATTGTCAGAACTGATAATGTTGTAATTCTTCATACTGATTGTCATTCAGGTCTATGTTGTCGAGAGTCAGAATTAATATTGCAATTCTTTATACTGATTGCCCTTTGTTTTTATCTTGTCCAGTGTCAGAACTGATATTGTTGTAATTCTCCCTACTGATTCTCATTCATTTTTATCTTGTCCAGTGTCAGAGTTGATATTGCAATTTTCCATACTGATTGTCCTTTAGTTTTGTCTTGTCCAGAGTGAGAACTGATATTGTTGTAATTCTCCATACTGATTGTGTTGTTCAGTTTCATCTTGTCCATTGTCAGAACTCATATTGTTGTAATTCTCCATACCGATAGTCATTCATTTTTTATCCAGTGTCAGAACTGATATTGTCCGGTGTGAGAACTGATGTTGTTGTAATTCTCCATGTTGATTGTCATTCAGTTTTATGTTGTCCAGTGTCAGAACTGATAATGTTGTACTTCTCCACACTGACTGCCATTCAGTTTTATCTTGTCTGTGTTCAGAAGAATTGTTGTAATTCTTCATACTGATTGTCCTCCAGTTTTATCTTGTCAAGTGTGAGAATAAATATTGCAATTCTCCATACAGGTTGTCGTTCAGTTTTATCTTGTCCAGTATCAGAACTAATATCGTTGAATTCACCATCCAAATTGTCATTCAATTTTATCTTGTCCAGTGTCAGAACTGAGATTGTTGTAATTCTCTCTACTTAGTGCCATTCAGTTTTGTGTTGTCCAGTCTCAGAACTGATAATGTTGTACTTCTCCACACTGACTGCCATTCAGTTTTATCTTGTCCGTTGTCAAAAGAATTGTTGTAATTCTTCATGCTGATTGTCGCTCAGTTTTATCTTGTCAAGTGTGAGAATAAATATTGCAATTCTCCATACAGATTGTCATTTAGTTTTATCTCGTCCAGTGTCAGAACCGATATTGGAATTCTCTATACTGATTGTCCTTCATTTTTATCTTGTCCAGTGTCATAACTGATATTTTTGTAATTCTCCTCACTGACTGCCATTCAGTCTTACCTTGTTCCTTGGTTAATCATTTTAACCTTAGTTGGAAGTAGATTTTTAATCCTAGTTCTAGTTTAAAACCTTAGTTTTAGTCTCACGTTTTTATTTTTTATTACTTCTGTATTTTAGACATTAATTTTAATGTATATTTTAGACTTGTATTTTTTAGAGGACCCTCCTGGAAACCACCTTCAGGTGATTGGAGGCCTCCTTTTAAAATATCAGTTTATTATTATTTTTTTATTATTATCATTAAATCCTCAGTAGTTACAAGACATCGTATTGATCACAGTTTCAGGAATATTAATAACATATCCAAATTAGGGAACTCTTTCCTCAATACCAGTGCTTTCCTTATCACCACAAATGTTCCCAAAGTAAGATTTGCAATGCTGTCAGATAAATGTCACATAGCAGATAGCAGTGGCTTCATTCATTTCTACCCATTCATTAAACTTAAAATTTTCAACAGATTTTCCTTCTTTATTAAGGAAAAAACAAAGTTGAGATAACAGTGACCCATAATGTTCTCCAGCTTTTACAGGTATTAAACCAGTCGTGCTAAATATTTTCCTTGACTCTTCTTCAAAATGCCAATTTTCCCTAAATTAACAAAAAATTCATTGACCTTAGAAGAATTTTTTCCTGACCATTTCCTGACCTGGTGTGGCACCCCTGTTTTAACTATTACACAGAAAGCTAAACCATAAAATTTATCGAGAAATGAGGCTCCCAACCATCACCCAATTCACAGATTCTGACATCAGACTTATTACCTTAGAAAAAGCACTTCACTAACAACTGGTTCAAGTTCAGCAGTAACTTTCCTTGAAACCCTCAACAACTACCATCCCTCTATCAAATTCACCATAGAAGTGGACACCAATACAGTTGACTCTTGTTATAGTGCACATCCTTGAGATCGTCATTTGTTGCCGTTATAGCAGGGCTGCCTGCAGTACAGGGGTGAGATGAAAATGACTCAATACAAGTCATATAAACCCACATGCAGTGCACATACTGCTTTGTGCTTTTAAGCAAAAAATTGTAATATATGTAGTATAGGTCAAAATAGTGTACAAACTACCAGTAGTAAACACTCCAAGACAACAGAACAATGACAAATCACTCAATACATTCAAGGTGTCCCTCGTAACGATTGAGAAACACTAAAAGAATCAGTGTGGGATCATATGAAGTGTTCACAATTTTGCAATAGGGATAGGATAATAGCCATAAATCAATGGCTGCTCCATCATTCAACTCTCTGCCAGACAGTGTCAGAAAATTTACAGATTAATTTTCATTCATTAAGGCCATAAGACACCGTCTGTTTCAGAAAGTGATTAAGATTTATTATTAAGATTTAATAATAAATGCTATTTTCATTCTAACACTTAGTAGTTTGTAGTCCATTGTATTAGTTTTAATATTAGCTTTAATGTTTCAGTTTTAATATCCTATTATATTTTTTTCTGAGATTTTTACAGTTGGTGTGATATCACAGGATTTTTACCGACTTAACTAAGTGCAGATGTAGTTATATTCTATTTTGCCAATTTTGACATCTAAATTATGGTTTTTCATATATAGCCTCTATCAGTAACATCAGGCTGTCCATAATAGCAGGGGGTCTGCAAGGCAAGAGTTGTCTGTAGTGTGCTACCAGTTATTGCAAAAGAAAGGCTGCAAACTAGAAAGGAAAGATCTCTCGCCTTATTGTAAAAGCTTTGCCAACTTATTACCACTAAGGCAATGGATCAACACCGTATGCTACACAAAATGACAGCAGCTGCCAACAATTTTTCTCTTAAGAACATGAAAGATGACTGATTGATACTTTCAGCAGGGCTCGACTTTCAGGAAAAAACCTTGGGGCCAGCTGGCCCCTTAGTTTTCATATTAATTTTAGTCACCAGCAAAAGTATTTCAGTCAGCAAAAAGCATGGAAAGGTAGTTGCCAGTGAAAAAATTGGGTTGCATTGGTGACCCCAGCAGTCACAACGTTGAGCTCTGATCAGCTTACAAGCACCAATCCTCGCCCACGCCGAAATCTGGGGAAGTTCTCTCTCTGATGTTGCTGAGGAAGGAAGGTTTCAAGAGCTAATCAGAGAAACTTCTCCAAGCTAAATGCAATGCCACATGGCCAGGGCAAAGGCCACAAAAAGACTGCAAGTCAGATGAAAATGATGACCAGTCTCCACAATGCCCTGTACCCTACAGGCATGATGAGTCCATTGTTGCTAAGACATGTTTTCTTTGTTTCTTCTTTTAGTCTTCGACCACAATTTGGATGCATTTTGTGTTTAAAAAAAATCAGTTCATAGGCCATCATCCTGTTCAATATAACTAAACAAAATCCAGTAACAAAATTAATTAAGGACCATGGCACAGGTGTAGCTTATTCATCTTTTTTATTTAAGTTTGCAATAAATTATTTTCATTTGCATGAAAATAATTGAGTGATGTTTCTTCTATGCACCTTTCATTATTATATACCAGTAATTTGTCATCATGTCATTATTGTGGAAATTATTTCATTTCATTTTAATTGTTATGTGTACCGGTTTGTACCAACTGATTCCTATAAATGGCTTGTTCTTTTCAGGGTGTTTTCACGAAACCTGTGAAGCAAACTATTTCTTGATGAATATAACATAATATTGTCTACTGCATACAATATTTCATAAAGGCAACTATTTCAGTTTAATTATTACTTTAGCATATTTAACTTTGTATCATCTCATTACACCAGAATCTCTCGTTGCCAACAACAATTGTAATCTATTGGCAGTGTTTAAAACAGCTATTTCATCTACCAAAGGCAGCCCTAAAAGCTGATTACTGAATAACATTCCCTAACAGTCCCTGGTGCAGTTGCAATTTTAAGATCCACTGGACAACGTTTTATGTCCAAAGTCAAGCTGGCTTCACCTCTTGACTGCAAGAGAGGAATTATGCACACATTAGTGCAACAGACCTTTGACTTGGGCATGGCTGAAAAAGCTGAGGGTGGGCTGATTGCAGGAGATAGATAAATCAGGTACACAAATGATGGACCTGAAGGGGAATAAAATTGTATGTTCCAATCAAGCAGCCATGTAAGGTGCAAGACTTAGCCAAAGTTTCTGTCAACATCAGCCTGTTGAGAAATATTTTTCACACTTGATTTGCAAAAGAAATGTGACTGTATGTTTCAGCATGCTGCAGTTTGTTGTTTTCTGTTGAAGTCATCTCAACTCAAACGATGTTTTTGAATTAAAGTCAACAAAAGCAAATCATTCTGTAAAAGCTGAACGTTGAGGGCAGGAAGGTTAATGTATATAATATTACTCGGCATTCTTTACCAGGATAATTGAGTCATAGAACGACCAACCACTTGTCGTTATAGCAGGCAATTTCTCAGCTTTCAAAAATGAACTTGAAGTTCACTTAGGTATTTATATAATTTTACTTTTGCAAAACGCTTGCATATGATTTTTACTATCTTACTATTATATTGGTGTTGCTTTTCTTCCCTTCATTCATGTTTGTAATTTCAAGGAAGTTTTCAATTATGGCCAACCTCACTTACTTCCTTGCAGGGTGCCTATTTACTTCTGTTTGTGACTAATCATTTGTCATTGCTTTGTTTTACTCTTTCATCTTGTTACTTCTATTAATTTGTATATTTGTATTGTACTTTCTAGTGTTACACGAGCCCTTTAATTGGTGCAAAGTTTACAGATCTAGAACAAGAAGAAGTCCTAGGTCCACAACCTACAATTACAAAATAAATGTCAAAGAGTTACCTCCAACAGTAATAATAATAGTAATAATCATAATGTCTTTATTCATTTGATAAAAATGCATATCAAGTGTTACAATTAATAAAAGATAAAATGATTAAAAAGATATCTAAAAAGCAGTTTTGCCTCCAGCAATGTCCCCAACAATATATGCTCTCTTTCCATGGTCTTCATGAAGCAACCGACTGTTGACATACTACCCACAGTAATCCTGTGCCTGTGCTGCTCTCCTCCAAACCCCAAGCTTCTCAGCTAAACACCCTGGGTAGTCCAACACAGGAGAGCATAACAGAAACAGCCCCTGAACCAATGGCAGCACCATCTCAAAATATATCAGACTGTCCAGTCGACCAACCAAGTCCAATGTTATATAGTAAAGGGAAAGTGACTTGCCCTCAGTCTGGATCAAATACCCAATAAGGCATGAAACAAAACAACCGAGATTAGATCAGGCTGTATGTCCAAACTACTTGTGTGCATAGACCTGTGCACTACCATTTCAGCCATCAGTATGGGGGCATGAAATGGTGACATCCCAACATTACAATGGACACGGTGTGCAGTATGCATAGTGGTGAGGCAGAGACTGGCCGTTCTCTTAATACTGGAATCTTGAAAGCCAATAACTAATATCTCATGATTAAACTTTCACACAGGTCCTCAAATTCACAGGATTCTGCCAGCTGGCCCACTCACATCATAATCAATCAATAACCTCATGTTCAGCTTGATTGTTGAATTCATCAAAACTTCAGGACAACTCGGATTAATATTAATCCATGGATTATAATAATAATAGATTATTATAATTCAGTAATAGATTAAGGCAAGGCAAAAAAATTGGAAGGATTAGATTATTAAGATCATTTGGATTAATATTAATCTCAGAAATTAAAAAGTTGCGACAGGCCTGCACAACTCCCATTGTACCCAAATGCGTATTTTTTGCCTTTAGCGTTTGTCATGTACTTACGCATTGTTTAGACTCATTTTTATTGCAAGATTTGTTTGAAGTCTCTACATGTTTGCTTTCAAGGGACAAAATACGAAGCTTTCCGTGAACATTTTACTTACTTGCATTATATATTATGACGCCGGGCCAGGCTGTGATAAGAACTGTTTGCAAGCAGTAGGTACATCCTTATCACAGAAATCATACTATTTGTCCTCGAATGGTTTTCTTCGGAGATGCTGTAGCTTTACTTCAAGAAAGCTATATGTTTCTCTAGATACAAATTTTATGGATTGTTGAAGCAGTTGAACAGTTGACATCATTGTCCCAGGTTAGAAGTGGCAACATTCTCATTACAGTGAATAACAAGACATGTATAAAGTATCATTATCAACGCATACAGGATATATTATCAGCAAGGTCACTTGCCAACATAATGCTAGGGTTCTTCCGTACAGCTGAGATTGGTGGCAGCTCTTCAGTAAGTCAGGCGCCCACGTGGACCTCATCAGCTAACCCACCAGCAACAATAGCCCCTTCTATGACATCAATCCTGAAACCCTGTCCTTCATCACAAACTCCTACTCTAAGTCCAGTATATACGTAGACGGTCCATTTTATGAAATGCTCCCAAGGAAATGGCAATCTCTATGGATCCAACTCAGAAAGGCTAAGTCTTTCAGCAATAACTGGAAGGGATTCACAGATTTCCTTTGATGACGTGCGTACTGACATCCATTTCACTTTGTTATTTTTTAAGTTACTCAAGATCTTTATTCTATTCTACATTAAGAATTTTCATGGCCCTGCAAAAAAGTCAGTTGCAACTGTACTGTATTACCAGCAGAGCTGACACAACTGCCAACTTCTGCTACTAAAATATCATAACCATTAATAAAGATTGCAAAAGTTGACTGAGTGTAACAACATAAAAGAGTTTTCTTCACAAACTACTAGCACAAGAAGCATATCCATTGTGGTTGGAATAGAATATTTTCTTTATTGACAGACTTGTACAAATTTGTGCCGCCAGGTCTGTGTCATATGAACGAAATATTTCCACAGCTTATATAGTTATGTAAAGCGATTGATACCATTATTTAACAAATTGCCAAGAGATAGTGATAAGGATGCCTTAGATTGTTAAATGATGTCAATCTTCAGAAGCTTTGGTCAAAGATTAATCCTAGGTAGGAATAATATTAATGCTACAAAGGATTAATAGGAATCCTATGTAGGATTGATATTTATCAGATTAATATTAATCTTACATAAGATTAATATTAATCCTGATTAATTAAGGCATGGCTCGAACCTCAGTAAAGGATTATAATAATCTATTACTGGATTATAATGATCTATTACTGGATTATAATAATCCATTGCTGGATTATAATAATCATTAGGATTAACATTAATTCGATCGATATTAATGCCAGTTGTTCTGAAACTTGACCCCTTAAAATAACATGTTTCTGTGGCATAAAATGGTTGCTTAACTGAGGAATACAGAATCTTTTCAGGGTGTTCCTGATCTGCATCTGTTAAGATAGCAATATTCATAACTTCAAATTCACAGTTCTGGTGCTTTTGAAGGCAAAAATTCCTTGATCACACTCTGCTACTAATACACAAATTTGCTGCCTCTTGTCCCTTCTGACACCAGATTGAAGCTTGAGATATTCAAGAGGTGAGTGACACTAACACAAATAAAACCCAGGAAGCCATAGATATAATTCTGCCCTTTGTTATAGATCCTTTGGGTTAAACATGCGATGCTTTATAATCTTCTTTAATGAAAAGTTGTTGAGATCATAGGATTTGCATAAGAGGGGAGCTGGAGGTCTGCTCATCTACCATGACTAATCTTCAGTAGAATTTTGTTCTTGCAGAGTAATTTTCAAATTCTTTTTGTCTCAAAATTTCTTTTGAGACGAAAAGGCATGATATAAGATTGCTGTTTTTCCACTTAGTTGAAACATACCATTTCTTATATTGAGGCCTTACATTCATGCATTCAAGCATACAATGTGTGGTTATGTGTACATGTACATCTGCGCACTCTGTGTGATCCCTGCCTTGCAGAGGACTTTTCACAGCTTTAGACTATTTGGTCTAACCATCCCTGATTGCTCAGAGCGTGAAATGTTAAACTGGATGATAGAGTATATTATTTTCAAATCAATACTCTATCGTCTCTCTATAAAAATTAAAATAAAAAAAAAGATTATGGGGAATTTTTATCATCTAATCCTTACAAAGACACTTGTAAACAGCTGTTTCTGCCTTTTTAAAGCAACAGTTAGCTTTTTGTTGCATGATCAAGTAAAGGGGAAAATTTTAACACCTGGTGCACTGCAGGTGTTGAAATAAACCCCTTAAACCTTCTTACCAAAGAATAAGCAAATGAACAAGACTGACAACATTAACTTGATCATACAATGCACTTTGAATGTACTGTAATCTACCTCAAGCAACTTAAACCAAACCAAGTATTCACACTCTGCATTCCGACAACGCGCAGGGCTGGTGATTCATTTTGCATCAACTTGATGCTGTTGTGCTGTCCTGAAACTCCACAAGCTCCATCGCCACTTGCAGTTTTCTAATACCATCATCACTGATCCCATCCTATGCAGTTGAATTTCTCAAGTAGTTTCCCATATAGTTGTCATGAATCATGCCTGTTTTAAAATACCTCCAAGAATATTTCATATTAAGTTTCATGTTCCATACTAAAAATGCAAAGTACATTAACATTTGTCACAATCAGAAATATATTCTGCAATAAAATTAGAGCAGAGGAAGGGGAAGGTGGGGTTATCCATCCTGACTTCTTTCTTCACTTTTTTCATTTCAAAGCTGGACCTAAACAGGTTGAAAGGCTGGCCATTTTCTTTCGCATGTGTTGGAAGATTAGACACTGACAAAATATGTTGACTTCGACATCTTGCTTTTGAGTCTTGCAAAATTCTGGTTGGTATTAAATTACAAGTCATGAGAGTTACATGAGCTCTTTAAGATCCAGTCACTACAGACCTTCGATTTCATATTAAACTCCTCACTCTTATCACCATTTTAGATGATCAATCTGATCAAGAACAGACTTAAAATTAATTATGAGTGAAGTATCCACCATACCAATACATGCCAATCTGGATGCACAACTTCAAGTTTTACTAATTTAGAGGTTTTCTGTTTCTCATTGCTATCCCAAACTTAAATCCACCCAAGGAAGGGAAGTTTGCTTAAAAGTTATTTATAATATAAAATTTTAGGTTTGACCAGCAAAGCTGCTTGGAGACTCTTTATTATCTATGGACGTTCCCTTAAAATAGCCTGTGGCAGTCTGGCCAACTTATAAATTTTGTCTTTTCCATATCCATTAATGCTTCCCAAGCCAAAGTCCCATTATAAGGTATAAACTGTACCAGACAAATTAACTGGAAAAGGTGGGAAAGGACTATACTTAAGCGTTACCTACCAGTAAGTCCTAAGTCAATTCATTGCCAGCTGCTAGCATCAGTCAACTACATGTACATGTATCTAGCCAGCTTAAATTTGGCTGCTCGAATATCCAAATTGATGTATGGTCTGCCTTTGAGATGTTGAATCAGAATTCTTCATGATTTAAAGTTGACATCACAAGTGTGCACTGTTGACAATAACTTTTTTGCCAATGTTGGGAAGGGGTAGTGGGAGGTTGTGCGGGGGTAGGAGCTGATGGCCTAATGGTAAATCAGTTGGACTCTGGATCAATAGGTCCAAAATGGAGCCCAAGCCAGAGTTGCTGTGTCATGTTCTCGAGCAAGACACTTGACTCTCCCAGTACCTCTCCCCTCCAAGGAGTGAAAATGGTACTGACCGATTGTAGGAGCAACCTGACAAAAACAAGGGGTAACCTGTGATAGACTAGAATCCCATCCATAAAGAGAGTGGCAATACCCCTGGGCATTTCATGTTGCAGAGACCAAAGGTAAGCACCAGCACTGATGAGCCATCTGGCTCATCCATATCCCGAAGGGGTGGAACAGAGTTCCCTACCCTGCAGCCGGTGAAATAATCACTAGAGTGTTCTCATTCCGAGCCGCAAAGACCAGACGAGGGATTTGATTTCCTGTTTAAAGCAAACCTTTTCCCATAAAAGTTTAACCCCCTTGACTGGATGTACCAACAAAACGTTCAAGTGAGGGAGGGAAAAGGACATTGGTTAATATGCATTTCAAACAGACAGCTACACTGCAGACGGCTGGAAATGTAAAATGACAGCTTGGGACCAGGGTAATGGTGGATCATGGAATGAGGAGAGGACATCGGAGAGTGATGCTCCTCGAGTGCAGCTGTACAGGCAAGTTGATTCAAGAACCCACAATGAAGGATGATCCCCCAGTGGTGATGTGGTTGGCATGTGGTGTTGTGGTAACCAAGGCCACTATTCAGATTTCTGAAGGAGCCATTTCTTATTATAGAAAAAAGACAGGCAGCCTTTGTAACAACAGTTATTCCTTTTGATATTTAAATGCCACATCTGATAGGGATGAAACTCAGCTTTTGATATTTGTTGAAAATTGGGAGAATAATGCATTCCATGCCCAGTAGAAATAATGTTACATGTTCCAAGCCATAATGGCAGTAGGCGGGGTGGAGAGTGAGACATGGTGGCGGATCTTTCCTTCATGTCAGTGACATTTCTGTCCTTCAGGCATTCAGTTCAAGATGCTCAAGTGTATATCTTGCAGGAACTACAGTGCAAGGATTTTCTGGCTGTGATGAAGCAAAATCATCCATGCATTCAGAAAAAGTACCAGGTGATGAAATGACACATCTTGATGAAGAGGTGGCTAACAGCAATCACATGAACTGAGGAGGATTCAGGTTATCTGCCCAAAGGTGTCACAGCAACAAAGATGCCGCACATGCACCCCTGCCCACGCGTGCCAAACTTTGCCTCCAACCATGCGCTCCAGTGCCGCGCCATCACCACATCTGCATTGCCTCCACCTTTGCTGCTGTAACACCTTTGTGCAAAAGCATGGTGAATCCTCCCCACCTCATGTGACTGATGTAAGCTACTTCTTTGTCGAGGTGTGTCACTTCATTGCTTGAGACTTCTCCTAAATACATGGAAGATAATGCTTCATCACAACTAGAAAATCCCTGCACTGTAGTTCCTGCAAGAACACACTCAAACATCTTGAGCTAAATGCCAAAAGGATGGAGACGTCTCTGAAATGATAAAAGGATCACCAACCATGACTTTCTTTCCACCCCATCTGCTGCTCTGTTATAGTATAAAACATGTGACATCATCCCAACCAAGCATGCAATACATCATTTTCCTAATTTTCAACAGCCAATCAGAAGCTGCACATCATCCAAATAAGGTGTGTCATCTGAATATCAAGCACGAATAACTGTTGTTTTATAACCTATCTTTTTCCTATAACAAAAAGACTCATTCAGAGGTCTGAATTCTAACCTTGGTGACCACAATAACATGTGCTAACCAAATCACTACTGAGTAAGTCTCCTTCACTGTGGACTCCTGAATCAACCTGTCTGTACCACCAGACTCAAGGGGTACCATTCCCTGATTTCTCACCCCATTACACAATCCACAACTGCCCTGGTCCCAATCTGCCATTTCACATTTCCAGTCGTCTGTTGCATAACTGCTTGCTAAAAGTGCATGTTAACAAATGCCCTTTCCCTCCCTCACTTAAACGTTTCATGGTATATCCAGTAAAGGGTGTTGGACTTAAATGGTGAAAGGTTTGTTTCAAACAGGACACCAAATCCCCCTGCCAGTCTTTGTGGCTAAGAATGGGTACATTCCAGTGATGTCTTCCCTGGCTATAGGGCACAAAAGTCTGTTCCATTCCCAAGGGAACAGAGAAGCCAGATGGATCATCAGCACGAGTGCTCCCCTCCAGTTTCTGTAACATGAAGTGTCTAGGAGTGTTGCTTCTCCCCTTGGATGGGATGCTAGTCCATTGCAGGTGACCCCCAGCAATTGTCAGGTTGCCCTAACAAATTGGCCAGTACCATTACACTCTTGGGTGGAGAAAGGCATTGCAAGGGTAAGGTGTCGTACTTGAGAACATGACACAGCAACCCCAGCTTGGGCTCCATGTTGGACGTATTGATCCAAAGTCCAACTAACTAACCATTAGGCCATCAACTCACCACCCCAACCTACAACCCCCGGCCGGCCCACCACCCCTTCCCAACATTGCCAAAAAGTAATTGCTGACAGTGCACACTTGTGATAACACCTTTAACTTGAGAAGAATTCTGACAAAACATCTCAGTGACATGCCATATATTAAATTTGATATTCAAGTAGCCAAATTTAGCCTGCCTTGATACATGTAGTTGATTAGTAGAAGCAGTGAGAGAACTTAGGGCTTACCAGTAAGCAATGTATATAGACTACAATTGTTTCTCTTTTTGCTGCCTGGCTCATTCTCAGTAGAGTAACCAGTGAACTCTTAATGTATTCTCTTCCTATGGTTAGACGTTTGTTTTGCTTTATCCTGTTAATTTGGTCAGGGCTTGACACTAATGGTAGCCAACTTGCCACAGGCTAGAGTAGGAATTAAGTTTTGGCTACAGAGCTGGGTGCTATTTTTTCAACTTACTGGCCTTGTGGCTAGTGACAACTTATATGTCACTAAACAAAAAAAAAATTGCTAGCCAAGTGTTGATGTTGACTGGGTGCAATAACAGCAGAATCACTAGCAAGACTTGAAAACACAATGCAAGCGACTCTCTTTAATACATTATGGAATTAATTTTAAAGGAAAAAATACACAATGCAATTTTGCATCTGAAACCTCTTGACCAGTTGACATACAGTTGGCACACCTTGTGTCACGCTTGACTGGTAATGTTAAACAGAAGGGCGAACCAATTTATGACCGAATTGCACTGGTTTTAATTTTGTTCAATGGCTTCATGTTTTCCTCACATCAAATCTCTCAAGCCAACAGATCACAAAGAAAAATCCAGTGATTTTCCTGAAAAGACTTTCAGGACTCTTTGATACCTCCTTGTAAAAATATCCAGACCCCAAGACGTCATTGTAAAAACTGTCGAGACTTCTTCAGTCTCTTCACAGACAGGAGCTGTAGAATTCAAACTGTTTCAAAGGCAGCATTAGCAAAATTTGACTGCTAATAAAGGTCAAAGGAAATAAATCTTTCTCACGTAATTATTTCTGCAGTGGTAAGTTCTGTCAGTATGGAAACAACAACAAATCACCTGTATGTTGTTACGCTAAATGAAATGTAATCCATTTACAGTTCTGCACGATTTTGTACATGATTTTATCAGGGTGCTCATGTTTTGTGCTACTAATTTGTAACAAGAAAAGAACATCGATGTATGCTTTCAGAAAATGCTGTCTTGTTTGTCAAATATTTCTTTCAACATAATAACATGCTCAGTTTTTATACCCTTTCAAGTACCAAACAACGAAAAGTAAACATGATAACACCACAATGAAATTCTTACCTTGTTTCCGAGAAAAGTGTTAGTGTTTGTCTTCATTGAGGAAGACAGCAACTAGTTTGGCCAATTTCATTTTGTTTACTAGCCAAAGTGGAAACCTACTAGCCACAGGGCTCGACATTAATGGTAGACACCTCGCCACAGACTAGGAGACATTTTTGTTTTGGCCAGTAGGTTTCTGATTTCCACTAGCTGCTTTGGGTTAGTCTCAAGCAATGAACTGACACACCTCGACAAAGAAGTAGCTTACACCAGTGACATGAGGTGGAGAGGATTCACCATGCTTTTGCACAAAGGTGTTACAGCAGCAAACGTGGAGGTAATGCAGCTGTGGTGATGGTGCAACACTGGAGTGCATGGTTGGAGACAAAGGTTGGCGTGTGTGGGCAGGGGTGCATGTGTAGCATCTTTGTTGCTGTGACACCTTTGGGCAGACAACCTGAATCCTCCTCAGTTCACGCAATTGCTGTTAGCCACCTCTTCATCAAGATGTGTCATTTCATCACCTGGTACTTTTCCTCAATGCATGGAAGATTTTCCTTCATCACAGCCAGAAAATCCTTGCACTGTAGTTCCCGCAAGAGATACACTTGAGCATCTTGAACTGAGAAAATCATGCACAAAATCGTACAGAACTGCAAAGGGATAACATTTTATTTAGCATAACAACATAAGTGATTTGTCATTGTGCCCATACTGACAAAACTTACTACTGCAGAAATAATTACGTGAGAAAGATTTATTTCCTTTGACATTTATTATTCGTCAAATTCCACTAATGCTGCTTTTGAAACAGTTTGAATTCTACAGCTCCTGTCTGTGAAGAGAGTGAGGAGGCCTTGACAGTTTTTACAATGACGTCTTGGGATATCGATATTTTTTACAAGGAAGTCTCATAGAAAAACAGAGTTCTGAAAGTCTTTTATTGGAACTGGTTTAGTAGTAGTATTGGCATTATTGGACAATCTAGTCCATAATTTTATCGTCTGTTAGTAATTGTACATTTCCTTAAACATTTTCTGAGATGGCTTTGGAGTCCGATTCGTGATCGGCGGATGCAATGACAAGAACCACAGACATAAGTGGAATCAGTGGATGGAGCAAGGGCCCTGGCCTTCTGACGTTCTCTCCTGGTATCCGCTGTGATGTGCAGAAGCTTTTCTCCCTCTCGTAGGGCTTTGGTGCAATTTGTTTTCCATGCACTCCTGTCACTGGCAAGAGTCTCCCATGAATCGATTGGAGCTGGTTTACACACAAAGTAATTACCAACAATAGGTATTAAAGAGAGTCGCTTGCATTGTGCATTCAAGTCTTACTAGTAATTCTGCTGTTGTTTTACCCAGCCAACGTCAACACTTGGCTAGTTAATTATTTTTATTTGACTAGTAACATAAGGTGTCACTAGCCACTAAGCTAGTAAGTTGAAAATCTAGTGTAGAGCAACCTCGTTCCCAGGGTCTCTAATCTTACCGCCCTCTGGAGCGAGCGATGAGAGACCCTGGCTGGGTCTGGTCACATCCCACTTTGACAATTGAGAACATCAGGGAGGGGTCCTCTGTAATCAGCAATTTGTTGCGTTGAGCTTTGTCGAATTCAAAGTATTGCCCTGCGACTGCCATTATCTACGGCGTTTATCAATACTTAGCTTTCAGGCTGAAATTTCGAACAATATCTACTCCAACGTTTACCTAAAGGTTAAGCAAGTCTGTCTCAGGCAATTTAGTGGTCGTGATTTTCAGTGTTGCCGTCTTACCCACTGGATTTATGGAAAGTCACTCATATTTCAACTGTGGGCGTCGAGCAGCACAATTTCATCCCGTAGTACTTGTTGTTTCTCCTCTGAATGCACACGATCAAATTGGTGCAAAAAACATAAGAATGTCTCCAGGAAAACGTATAACTTTCCCAAAGTAAAGCTACGACAGTCTCTGAAGAAAAGCTGGACGAAGATAAATATGATATTCGTGCAACGCACTTTGCAAACAGTTCTAATCAAATAGCCGGGCCTGGCGTCACCTGCGGTGTCACAATATCGAATGCAAGTAAGCAATATCTTTGTGGAATATTTTAATCTTTGTCCCTGGAGAGCCAATACTTAGAGCCTTAAAACATATCTTGCAATAGAAACGAACCTAAACAAAGTATAAGCACGGCATGGCAAATTACAGAGGTGTCAAACTCTGAGAAGCGACGTGCACTTAACAGCGGAAACCATGCAGACCTGTGACCTCTAAAAATGCTGTAACATAATCAAACGACTCCGCTCAACTGATAATTTCCATTTCTTCTTGCAACATGGCCAACCAGGGTCTCTCTTCACTCACTCCAGGGAGCGGTAAGATGAGAGACCCTGGGAACGAGGTTGAGTGTAGAGCCCTGTTGGTAATTTTTTTCATTCTTTTTCAGAACAAGAGCAAGACAACAAAACACAATTTTGCTATTCCATTTTTGGGGGCTATTCAATTTCCTTTCTTCTGCTAACCCTCTTCATTCACCTTCACCTATCTCTTTTGTGACTAGGTGTCACACAACGCCTCACCCCTCTTTATTGCTGTATCTTATCCACAAAAAATTATTCTGTTCCACGACATATGGTTCTATACATGCTAACTTACAGGCAGCATCCACTACCTGTTAAGTACACTAATATGATGCAATATCAAACAATCTAACTATCAGTGAGCAATGGACAATAAACACACTCGAGGCAGGAAAGAATATTTTGCAAATCCACCAAAATGCGAGCAACAGCGATGAAATGCTGCAAGAGAACAAGGAACTTTGGGAAAAAAAAATCAAGAACCGACCAAACAAATATCTACTTTCCATTGAGGTATGATGGATACTTCACTAAGACTAAATTTATAGTTTGTAGTTCGCTCAAGTATATACCGAAGGGCCAAGCTCACAAGTTGATCTTGTGACCATAATTTTCAGTGGAATGAAGCACTGCTCATAAAGCCCATATCCAGATTTTACTTGTTCATAACCATAACCTGCACAATTAAAAACATTTTGTGATCTTACCGTGAAATAGCATTGACAACTTGGGCCTTTCAATTCAAGCTAGGGTTGTAAAACAGCGACAGCTACTGTAGTGACCTGGTTAAACATAGATATCAAAGCTAGACTTCCTTCAACTGACCGTAAACTAAACATGAGCAACATCTTTGGTCAAAAGCACGATGAAATAACTGTAGCTTACTTGATTTAAAAACTCCCGCGTCTTCCGCAAATTGAATATTTGAACACATTCGGACTAACCTCCTCAGGAGTAGGCCTACACCGAGTGGTTGCGAGTACAGTCTCGTTTGACAGCGGTTTCTGACAATGGAAAGGGACGTACTAGAAATCTGACCAATCCTCGTTTAGCTTAAAATTTCCCAATCTAAATCCAACATGGCGGACGAATTTCTACTTATGGGGTAGTTTTTTCCCCTAATCCTGAAGCGTTGAAAGGCTGTTTCTTTCAAAGCTACTTTCCTTGACAGAAGGGGTTCAAGAAGGCAAGCTATTTCTTTGTCCTTAGGCCGTCAGAGTAGTGGAGGAGCGTTTACTACTCATGAAAATCGCCGAATACAGCAAGAGATAAAGTGGACTAAGATCAGAGATCGCCTTGGTTATGTTGCCATTGAGAAATCTTCCCTTCCAACTGGGGCAGTTTGTACTTGGTGCCTGAAAACTTCAACTGCAATAAGATGCCGTTACTGTGGGCCTCAAACGTTTTTGTGTCGCGAATGCGCTAGGAAACTTCATTCCAGTATCACCACATACCATGTTTTAGAGTTGTAGAAGGTACAGCAATGACCTGATCATCTCTTTATTTATAAAAAATTAACTCACTTTACTTAAATGTACATTTATACGTACATGTAGTTGTTGCAAACTATTAGCTTTAATATATAAGCTTACACCGTGTGTAAAACATCTGTGTAGTAAAATACGTTTTATCCAAGAACAATCACACAGAAATTAATCTTAAGCCCACCTAGTTCAGAAGTAACCTTATCTGCCAACACTATTAATTCAAACTTCAGTCTGCTATCTGGTAATGACTGGCAGCGATGTAGCAGGATACATCCTGCTACATCGTGATAGTTTACGTGTAAGCTGGTTTAAGGCCGTTGACCGTACATGTTAGCCAATGTTATAAAACTAACAAATTGTACTAGTGTACTAATTATAGCTAGAAACAACCAGAAACAACAGATCAGTTATAATTGCTAGCACTATATTTTATACATTGCCACTAAAACTTTTGAATGTTTCATCATAATCTATTTACCCTTGTTTAATCATATGTATTTTTATTTAGCCTAGTATATTACTTACTTCCAATATAGTTGTATGCACTTAGGAGCCTGCCTGATTTCTTGCTAGGTTAGTTAGGTACCCCAAATTACAGTGCAGCTCAGATATATGCAAACTACGCATACGCATTTTATACGATCATATTTTGCATATACGCATACATCAATACGCGCACATCAATACGCGCACATATGTGCATGTATATGCCCACATATACAGGTATATACGTGCATATATGTCTCTTTGTTATGCATTCCCATAGGTTTCTTTATGTGAAGCATTGTTAGTCAAACAAAGGACATATTTCTGGGAATGAAAATGCTTCAAAGCGAAATTTGCATATTGTTAAAACATCGTGCCAATCAATGAAAGCTATTATATTTTGAGTTTTCAATCACTTCGCAAATTCACTGAGAAACTACCGTTTATTAACACTTGCCTGATCTTTAGCTACCAAAAATGGGAAGAAAATTGAAGCAGTCTCTTGAAGTCCCTATTTTAACACGTGAACTCTATGTTTTTACAAGTAAAGATCTATGTTTCAGCATGTGTCGGGAAGTTGTTTGCAAATGTTTCTTTGTCTGAATTAAGCGTTCTGAAGATCCTAGTCAAAAAAATAAAATCTCTGGTTATATTTGACACAGATCATTTATTCAAATGGTAAAATACTCTTTCCTTGACGAAAAAATTGTTTATCCAAGTTTCTATGGTGCGCTGCTCATGTTTAGTTATTTTTTCTGCAAGAAAACGTTCTGTGTTTCGACACGCATTGGCAAGTCATTTGCAAAATGTTTATTGTCTGAACCGTTCTGAGGATCCTTTTTGAAAAAATGATATCTCTGGTTCATTTAAACTGTGAAATAATCCTTCTTTAGCCAAAGAATTGTTTACCAAAGTTGCTATGGCGTGCTGCTCACATCTAGTTATTTTTTTTCTCCAGGGAAAAGTTCTGTGTTTCAGCATGCGTCGGCAAGTCGCTTGCAAGATGTTTATTGTTTGAAGGCTACTTTGAAGTATTCCAAAGACATTGTGGAAAAATGATATCTCCCATTATACATGTACATGTATCTGACACAAACCGTTCATTCAAATGGTAAAATACTGGAAGTTTCTATGGTGCGCTGCTCACATTTTGTTATTTTTAATTTTCTTCAAGGAAAAGTTGGGTGTTTCAGCACACGTCTCCAAGTTGCTTGCTTGGACCCTTGTTCACTTTGCGTCAAAAAAATGTTATCTTTCGGTTGTGTTTGCTCCATGAAGATGAAATTGCTGAAGCGTGTATCTCCGGTTCTATTTGACAAAAAAACAGTAAATTTATGATTTAACGGCAAAATACTCTCTCTTTTAATTAATATTCAGTCAGTTAATTTTGTGTCAAGTGCCCAATTGCAAAATGTTAGTTTGAGCTTACATTTTGCTAATAAGTCGTCTGAAGGCATATGTGCATATACTGTATACATGTGTTCAAAATAAAGAAAACTCTTTCTTGCTCTGGGGCAAGCTGTCAAGCCATTGAAAACAACAATGACCTGTTAAGAAAAGAAAAAAACAATAGGTTAGCTCATACATACATGTACTAATCAGGCATATGCGTATATACTGTATAATTATGTGTATATGCATACGCGTATGTGCGTATATATGTATGTATACGCACATACGCATATTGGGCTGACGCGAATTATGCGTATTTTTTGGTTCAGATATATCTGAGCTGCACTGTAGTAGTACTGCAGCCAGTTAGAATGTGATTGTTATTATTATGATTTTGCACAGGATGGAATGTTTGTTCCTCTTTTTCTAAATCATTTCATTTTGAAAAAATTTAATCACCACTGCTTGTCTGTGGAGATTCAGAGTATCACCTGTATAGATGAATACGGTAAGATATTTTTTGGTATAAATTTGTATATATAATTACAAGTTTTGTTATTAGTATGTTAAAGTTGCATAACTGCAACATGGATAATTATTTACCAGGTTATCAATTACACGGTTTTGCATATAGGTAACCATCATTCCAAGAGAATTGCATTCTCAGTTTCAGGTGTAGTGCATCAAGTATTTTGTACTTGTAATTGATTGTTTCTTTTTGAAATGTGCATTCCAGGATTTTTTCAAGAATAGCAGTTATTCCTATCAGTAAAGTTGGTGGGAAACAAAGGTTGGAACACTGCCTTAGTTTAAAAGCTGAATTACAGCCAGTCCTTGAAAGGACATTTCTCAGTGTAGGGACACTGATAGAGCTGGGATCCTCCTTTGTAACAATGAGAGAAGATGACCTTTTTAAAGAGATGTATGTAACATCATGGGAGAAACAAGACTGGATATGAGGAGCCAAATGAATTATGCTCTTGTTTTGTTTGCAACTGGAAAGGTAAGTATATAGGCAGGTAATGCAACAAAATTCTGACAATCTTGATTTTGTTTTCGGTTCTCTGAAAATACTTTAGAGAATCAGTAAGAGAAATTTCCTTTTTTTTTCAGAGTTTGATCTGTACTCCAATTTTCAATTTAGTTGAACCTAAGGAGTAGAGTTTATTGTCTGTGTTATCAAAATGTCAGTAATATTATAGAAGTGGAAGAAGAAACTTCATAGAAACTTCGAGTATTTTACCATTTGAATGAACGGTTTGTGTCAGATACATGTACATGTATAATGGGAGATATCATTTTTCCACAATGTCTTCGGAATACTTCAAAGTAGCCTTCAAACAATAAACATCTCGCAAGCGACTTGCCGACGCATGCTGAAACACAGAACTTTTCCCTGGAGAAAAAAAATAACTAGATGTGAAGTGGAAGTGAATTCTGGTTTCCATGCCAGGGCAAAGTATGTGAATCCATACCATACTTTTAAAAATATGTGATATTTATGAATGTGGGTCTTATAAAAGTTGTGAAATTTAACAAATTGACACTGGTTTTTTTAAGTATCTGTCCTCTTATTAATGGTAAATTGCATCATAAAGTTCATTGTCAAAGTAGTCTGCAGATCCACTTGCCTTCATCCATACAACTTTGACAATGTAATATTTATGACCAAATTTATCATCAATAAGAACACAGATGCATAAGAATCTGCTTGCTGTGTTTTTTATTTTCATTACAGTGAAACCTGTATTAGGCGGACACCCTTCTAGTGATTGCTAGGCAGACACCCTTACTAGTGTCTGCTTAACACAGGCTGTCAGCTCAAAACAGGTTCTAGTATGTTGTGCAATAATAGTCAATTATTAACCGTTTTGTAACACAGCTTAGCATGTAACATCAAAGAATAGCTAAGACTGCTCATAGCACAATGTCCAGTTGATCACTGCATCAATCTGGAATAATCACTCAGCTTAAAAACGATATTGCTGAACAATGTACAGGAGTCTCAGCTGAACCTTTAGAAGTAAAATGAGCCCTTTAAGTGTCCGCTTACTGCAGGTTTTGTGCAACAAAATGTCTTAATATTGGCGTCTGCATCTGTTTAATTAAGAGGTGTCTGCTGAATGGCGGTTGATTTTTAATTACTGTAAATGTGGGGAAAAAATTTTGGGACTTATTAAAGCTGGTGTCCACTTAAAAGAGGGTGTCTGCTTAATATGGGGTCTGCCTAATACAGGTTTCACTGTTAACAAAATCCAAAATTGTCAAATGGAGGCTTCACTAGAGGAAAACACCGGTTAAAAGCTAAATTGAAGTAAGCCAAAATGATCCATAGAATCACGGCCTTTATTCCACTGGGAAATTCCTGAAAACATACTGAATTATTCCCAAGTTTAGTTTATTTTCATCAAATACTCGAACACAGCAAAAAAAGGGTTCTACTGTATTGCGGTAAATTTTCATGCCAAACTACAATAATTTACCCAATCTTTTTCACTTCACAGTTGAATTCATTATATTCACAAGCTGATCTTCAGGCTAGCTATCTGTTAATCCTGTTTAGATGCAATTTTTGGCTATATTGAGAAAGCAAAATCATATGCTAAATGTCGCTGAAACTGTTCACGATGATGTCAGCTGTGAGTCTGTACTCCTACTGATGATAAAAATACATGTAAGCCAGTGATCGTGCAAGAAAGTAGGCAGTCATTGTGAACAATGAAATGTACTTGTAAAATTGAGTCTCTCTATAACCACTGACAACAGATGAAGATGGGCTACAAACACAAGACTATATATTTTTGATTGTGACTTGATCTTTGTACAGACAGTTTTGTTGAGCAGACATACATTGCTATGGAGATTAAGAATGAGATCAATGGTAGTAATATAGAATGAAATTTATGAAACCTGGGTTTCAAAACTCCCTAGACTGTTAGCTGGGAAACAGTTATATGTTACGGATGTGGTCATGGTATTTAAGAATTGAGTCATAGAGGGTTATTCATTAACAGTAAGAAAATAAAAAAATCTTACAACATGTACTTTTGGCAAATTATTTGTAATAGCTTTACCTTAGACTGACATCAATAAAATACCGCAAGGGAGCTTAATTTTGAAATTTGTTTCCTTGTAGATACTAGGGAAACTCCAATTGAAAGAAGCCTATCTTAATATAGTAGAGAGCCTCTTCTCTGAGAAAGTAGTGCCCAGGCACATGCAGCTTCTGGATCAAGATGAAGGGAGGGCAGACAGTGCTGTTGATTATAATGAGGAGGAAGTGGCAGAGATGACGGCAGTGGTCAACAGGATTGTTCAAAGCTGTTCCGTTGTTCCTGAAAAGGTCTTGCTTAATTTGGTTTTGGTTTATTATATACTTTTGGATAACATGTCAAATGCAATAACTTATAATTTGCTTGAGTGAAAAATAATGTACAAATGACACAATCCTGAGTTACATGTAAGTCAGGCTGCAGGAATTAATCACACATACATGTAAGACACATTGCTCATTATAGCCTAATACTGTTTAACCAATCTCATTTTGGCTATGTAATTGTATTTTTTTTTTTTTTCAGACAAAGCATTTCTTTATCCCAAAAACATCTTTCACCAAATGGAAGTGTGGCGATGTCTTAGGATTTAAAGTACTTGTAGATGAAGCACTTGTTTTCACTGGGAAGAGGATGTGTGGGATGACTGACTTTGCCAGGAAGAGGACAGTTGTCAGGATGCTTGCACGTTCAAAGGCGCCTTTTTTCAACTGACATACTAATCAACAATGATGAAGGTATATGCGTATAGAGAAGACTTGTGACATTCTTTTAACAGTATTTTTTGATGGTGATAGTAAACAACACACCAAAGGTGTCCAGGGCTAGGAACTGAGGATATATGATGTCACAGGTCAATGAGTGACTGCCACTGTGACTAGCATTTACTGTTCCCCTGGTTCCATTTGACTGTTATTAGTTATGCAGCCAAGACAGTGATGTGTTGGACAACTATAATGATAATCTCATGACAATCTGCATGCGTGCATTCACTTTGTCTATAGCTGTCAGAGCTAACTAAATATGATCATGTTGAATTCCAACTTGAAAATTTAGAAATTCACCATTGATAGTGATTCCGTTTTCCTCAAACAGTATGCAGAATTTTATTATTCCAAGTTGTTGTTTTGTACAATGTAGATTGATTTAAGAAATGTACCAAGATTGATAACTCAGATGCAGAGCCCTTATACAGCTTATTGAATCTTTTGTTTGGTGGCATTCGTGTTTCTGTCATGGTGGTGGTTGCATTAGCCCCCTGAGTAATAAGTTTGAACTGTTGTTAAAGTTACTAGATAACATTATCTGTCAAAAATATATTTTCGTTGATGTTTTTGTATTATCATTGTTTTTACCTCCTTGTCATGTTTAAAGCCTTTTTTGAGATAACAATAACAGACACCATGAAATAATTTTTTGGCTTTTTTGAAATGTGGTCTATATACCAACTTGGGAATAAAGTCAATGTACAGAACTCACTTTTTCTGTTTTGTTTTCAAACATTCGTTCAGCATATGAAGAAACCAGAGAATCAAGTTTTTGGGGATGTCCTCAAAGAGGTAAAATAATTAAAATTGATCAAGTTATAACTTACTAACAGTTAGTAATAATCTTAACAACAAAAGAATGTAGTTTCCATTAACAGCTGTGCTGTCTGTCTTTATAAAGTACTGCCAATTAAAAATTAATTTTTAATCCTTCTCTTTTGCCATATTGTGATACATTACACCTGATCTCAAAAAAAAAAATCCAGGACTCATAGAATTATAAATAATAAATTTAAAGTCTTGGACTACACAGTTCCATCACCTATGTAAAGTGCTAGCAATATTGACAAAGATGCTCGTGGCCCATGTTAAATTATCACTTCTTGTAGAATCCATAAATAAATAAAGAAAAAATGCTGTAACACACTGTATGTTGTTTTGAAGAGTGAAGAAGCAGCCAGTGGAACTTCAGTTCCTGTGGATACCATTTTAAATGACAAGGTAATATTTAGCTTCTCACTTTAACCCATTGACTCCTAATTTTTATATTCTAGAACAGGGAAGTGGATGGTTTATTCACTGTTGAAATGACGTAACTACACAATGTTTCATTTATGCACACAGCCTTAACTTGTTAAAGATGTATGATTTTAACAATTTTTCTGGGGGCCCACATGGGCATTTGTAGGTATTTTGAACTTTTCTTAAATTCACAAAACTAAAAATGCAGCAGGACTTGTAAACATAATTTTTGAAAATAGTTTTCCAAGGGGTCTTTCAGGTAAAATAAAATAAATTATAAAATTTCACTCCTGCATGTTGGATGATTCTTCATATTTACAGGCAAGAGCACAAAAGTAATTATATTGAGTATTAATGAATTTTTTATAATCAATTTCTGTAATATGTTAATAAAGTAAGTTCTAGATTATTGTTTTTATAGGTATCAACCCCTTTGGAGACTGTTGTTGATGATGACGAAATTTTACTTCAGAATGTTCGCCAAATACTGAAAATACCTTTTTGGAACAATATTATGCCCTTTTATCGTGACAAAGTTAGAGCAAATTATGTCCTAAAAAGGACTTGACTGTCTATCAAAATTAATGCTATAAATAACAGTTCTCTTTGTAATACGCTTTGTATGTTCAAACCATGACAAATGGTTATAATTGACTGTGGTCTTTTCATCTTTGATACCTGCAGAAATGGAATCTCATAGGTCTTAAGGGCCAGAAACTGGAAAGGAAGAAGGTGATGAATTATAAATTTTATTTGGCAGTATAAATGCACTTTAGAAATGCAATAGTTGCGCTACTTTCTGATGGCAATGATATATCTCTAAGTTATAATAATTAAAATTAAAATATTTATTTCATGATACTTTTATTGAAATGAGAGGTACTGAAAGAAACTATACAGAATTCTATACAAATGTCCAACTAGTGGCTCAAACAACTAAGTATTCTGTCTCAATTTTGTTGATTTCTATATATTTAGGTACCAGCAGTAATGCCAGAATGGACCAGGATGATGTGGACAAATTGGTAAATCTGTTTATTGGGATTAGCTGTGTATTAAAGCACTACAGTACTGACGTTTTTTCAGTTACCACAATGTTTTACACAAAAGGTTTAAGTAAATGCTCAGACAGGCATGTTGGAAAGTAATTCCTTGCAGAAGTTTGTAATCAAATGATGTAATTTGGCAATAAGGTGGATGAAAAGGAATGAAAACTTCTCTTCTAAAAAATGGAAAAACAATACAACGCTTTGTTAGATGGCTTGTGTTTGTAGCCTTTAGAATGCGAGCTCTGATTAGCTTATTATACGGCATTATTCTCCCGTAATGCCCACGGGTCGATTACGGGCCTGCTAAACTAAAGCAAAAAGCCATATAATAAACAACTTATTAACCTCGAACATTCAGTCTATAAGGAAAAATCTCAAGCCACGGCCTTGCTGTATTGACTTTGCTATTACGGAGTTTAAGAAGCTACGACGACGCCGCCGAGGAAAACGTCGATTAAAAAATGAATTTATATGTTACCTACGAATCTCGTGATACTCTTAAGTCATTTACTTTGTTTATGACTGTCAAAAGTATCACGAAACTGAATCTGGGACACAGAGATAAATTTGAAATAGAAATTTCAAACCTTAGCTGTTGTGGTTTACGTTGTTCAGACAACGCGGAATTTGGCCATTTCACGTTCTTGTTTTGCAGGGGACGGCAAAGAAATGTACCAAGAATCATAACGCGCGTGCACAGTCATTGTTCTGCTCATTAAACCTTTTGTTTAGCGACGTTGCCGTTGCCGTCGTGGCTTTCTTAAACTCTCTATTGCTCGGTTAATGCGGCATGGTCCCGGTTTGAGATTTTCCCGTAAAGACCTCACTCTCGGTTAATTAGTGGTAAATATTACCATCCGAATGCGAAATTCATCAAATGTGACTGACTGATCACATGTGATGAGTTTTTAGAATCATTTAATACAAGTGAAAACTTAAGTATGAACTCTGCCTAGTAAAATATCAGTTGTTTTAGTTTCACAGTACTTGTTCATGATTCTTATATCAACATCTGATCAACAGGCTTTGGATGAAGAGTTCACAAAGGCTGCCCTGGTTAGAAAAGGTAAATGTCATAATATTTATTTATTTCTTAATGTATTAATTTAGTCAGTAAGTCAGTCAGTCAGTCAGTCAGTCAGTCAGTAAATCAGTCAGTCAGTCTTTCAGTTACTGATTTATTAAGGTTAGGCTGCGTTAAAAGGCAACAAAATAAGCAATATATTGCAAAATTACCATTTATGTTGTGGTGCACATAAAGTAAAAACACCAAAAGCAGCCTCCATGAAGCATTTTCATTGGTTATTTTTAAGGTGGCTCCCTAGGGTAATTACGAACACCCTCCCTATAGAGCGCGAGTTAGAAAACGAAACTTAGTTAATTTCTCTTAAAGTTTTACCCGAAGAGATTTACCAGTATGGGTACTGTTAAAATAAGGCTTATGTTTTGGTTGTCAACTTTTGGATTAAGGCCGTTACCATGGCAACATCTAATCTAATGACAGGCAGATGTATTCCTCATTTTGACCTAAACTCCTTAATATTTATACTTTCCTTTGGTGAAATTGTTTCATACTTCTCCACATCATGGAAACGATACTGCCTGACACTTTGAATTGGTAAAAAGTCAAGGTTGTTCAGACGGTTTTTCCAATAATGTGTAATTTGTCATTATTCTAAATATATTAGATTAGCTCTGAGAGATTTTCACAAAAATAGGGTATTTTATTGGAATTGTTTGTGGTTAGAACTGAGCCAAATTAAAGAAAAATTCACCCAAGGGAACGCGAGAAAATTAGCATTTATTTGGTCACTCTGACATCAAAAAAATCAGGAAAACACGCGTGGTGTCACGCGTGGTTATTTATTTAAGTGCGCGCTCATGAATGAATGAAGGATGGACTTGATTGAGATTGTGCTGTACGGCATGCGCAATGGCGTGTGCGGCCTCTACGAGTCTTAACAAAAATGGCTTCGTTCACCAAAACCAGGGAATTTATTCTATTCTACCACATAGGCTTGATTAATGACGAGGATTTCTTTCTCCTGCATCCATTTTACATCTGCGAGACCTATGTAGATTTGCCTCTCAGGCTTAATTTCAACCACAAAACAAAATAATACTGATAAAAAGCTCGATTACAGCAGGATCAGGGTGTTTGTACAACGTGATCAGCAAGAAAAAAAGTTTGATCCTAATAAAATACATTTTGAACAGCAAAAAACAGTTATAGCTCAGCTCAGTACATACGGAGCTCGTCATCTGCGACTGTTCGGCCCGGTACAAATACGACTGTCGCTCACGGTAGATGGTTAAATCGTTTAAATTTTCTGCAGAAATGACAAAGAAACATTTATTTTGGACGGAATTTTATGATTCCATACTTTATGTTCGAACTAGGCTGTTTAAACAGTGAAAAAAGCGTTAAAATGAGGAGTAAACAGCTGGCTTACACGCATGACGACCCGCGAGCCCTAGATACTTGACGCTCGGTCATTTCAAGTGACCGAACTTTGATCCCGACAAAAGATAAGACAATAGAAGCTGGTGACAGATCTCACAGTAAGAATCGGGTAAATGCTCTGCTGAATGAACGCGTAATATCACTCACACGTCAACGCTTTGCGAATCTATGAAACCCGAACTCGGCGATTAAACCCAGCGATTTGTGCAATGTAAATCACACGTCAACTTAAAAGAACTCCCAACCCAAAGGAAGGGCGATTTCCGAGACAAAATTCCTAGAAAATGTCTTTGTACGGTCGGACTTTCACTAAACCTGGTTAGTCCTGTTCTTAAAGAGTTTACTTTCCCAATTAGCCTTTGTTCTATCTTTTTGTTTTTCATCTCTTTTGGTTGGCGGCTGGTACGCGTTAGATCGAATAATTTTCTACCAGGCTAGTGTGGTTTACACATCTCCTTTGATTGTTCTGCTCGATATTACGAGTGGAACTTGTAGCAGAGTTAAAATGTCGAGGATGCTAATCATTTAAACAGACTGTCATGAAAGACTGACAGTACTCTTCCCAGTGTAGGAGGCCATAATGTCCAGCCTGATTTTGGTAGAAAATGGTATTGGAAATACAGCATTTCCGGTCACTTAATGCTGACGTAATCAGCTAAACGAAACCCGCGGAAATATATGAAACAGCTGGTATATCAGGGTTTCAAGGCTACTCGCTTTTCACACAATGTCCGTTTACACGGTGGATTGCTCGTCCTGTAAAAAAGTGTTCAAGACGCTCTACTCGTTGACTAAACACGTGAGGGAACGCCATGAAAACGAAAATGAATTGTTACCCGTGTTTAAAGACCAGGAAGGAAAAATGGCGAGCGTTCCGAAACCACGAGACCAACTGCCCCCGCAAATGTTGCAAGGATACAAGATGTGGATTGCCGGCCTAGTGGAAAGGATAAACTCCACATTTCATCCTCGTCTTCCAGGTAAATATTTTACATACTGTAATTACCTTGTACATGAAAACTAGTACCAATATCTTGCATGAATTGCTGCATTGTTTTGATGAAAAAGGAATAGGTCATTTTTCTAATACTAGACTTCAACAGCAGACTATTCCTTCTGTGAGGGGAACCGAAATGTGGGTTTTCGACCGGCTTGTGTAAAACAGCAGATTTGCGATTTGTCAAGCGTCTTTCAGGTTTTGGTAGCGCAAGATTGTTGGGAATTGCGGAAACCGCCTCCAGCTTTTTATTACCTACAACTCGTGTGATGAAGTTTTAAATAGTTCAGAAACTACCGCCCCCCCCCCCCACCCCTTACCCCCCAAACCGTGAAAACGAGTCAGCATAGTCCAAAAAGACAAAACTTTATTTCAAATGGTGGAGTCATTTTCGAGGATGTTATCCAGTGGTGCACTGATGGCTTGTCTGAGACACGGTTGCAAACACAGTAGCTCCCATAAGACTTGTTTACGGACACGGCATTGTCTTCTTATGTACATGGCATGGTACTACTATGGAAAGAACAAAATAATTGATAGTCCTTGTGAGAGGGGTGAGAGGGTAGGGATTTGACATATTCAATGAAATTCTTTGTCATATGCACTACTAAATTGCCAACCGCGAGTTAAGAAACCGAAACAATTAACCCTATCTGGGAACAGCGAGATCACAAGTACCAAGACAACCACTGACTGCTAAACCCCCCCATGCATGGGCAGTTATGCCAACCTCCCTCTTATTTCCTATCATTAAAGACTTTTTCCTGTTTTCTAGGGAGATGGATTAAAATTGACTGCCATCAAGTACCAAAGGCATACTTTGAGTACCTTATTGGGAGGATAAATGTTCAATTGAACTCTGTGCGAGAGGTGTGTCACAAAGCACAGCCCTGTTATCAAGCCTCTACAATGAAGCTTTCGTATAAAATCTGGTATCTGGAAAAATTTTTAGATGCAATAGAGGAACAAGACTTGGCATCCCTAAACACAGAAGTGCTATTCTCAGGAAATGAGATGTGCAAAGAAGAAGAAGAAGAAGAAGAAGAAGAAGAAGAAGAAGAAGAAGAAGAAGAAGGCCTGTCTGCAGAGGAAGAAATTAAGAGGGCCAAACAAAGGGTTTATGTTCCCGGACAAAAAAGGAAAAGGCCCTCATCAAAGTCTTCATTAATTGTTGGGTATGGAGAGAAAAGAGCCACAAGAGAAGTTGAACTTATATGGTGGCCACACTTGTACAATCTAACTGAGCATGGCCAAATGGTCCTGAGACTATATATAGAAAAATGCAATTTTTAATAACATTATGAAATGTGCAGTTCCCAAAAATATCTATACCCACACGAAGGAAGGTCATTGAAAATTCTGAGAGGGAGAGGGTGGGGAGGGGGTTTAAAAGGTAAAAATTGTAACTGAATGTACCAAGCTCAACTCAAAATTTCTGGAGGGTGTGGGCTCAAACCAAAAAACCTTCTGCGTGGATATTATGGATATTTTCTGGAATCACACAATGATATAAATATAATTTAGGTACACCCAATACACTGACCTCTACTTTTTCCATTGAACAATAAGAGCCATTAAATCTTTCCTCAGACTGGCCATGTTCTTAAATGTCCACTGAAATGACGGAAGGCAGTTTCTGCTTTTTATGATATCTCTCACCAAGAAAATCACACCAACACCACAGCTCGCAGATCCCTCTCCGGTTTTAGTTTGATGCGGCATGTTGAGGCGTGGTAAAGGGAGATCCAATTTGGGTTTGTTCCAATTTTCCTCTTGAAAACAGTCATTGTGGAAGAGAAGCTGAAAGCCAGTTAGCATGTTCTTAACAACTACTAGAATGTCTCTTGGTTGGTCAATCTTGAGTCCGTCATCAAAATGGACAGTTCTGCTTGCTACATCGAAGCACAGCAATCCCCAGTGTTGTGGTGAATCAAAATGAAAAGGTGACAAAATGTATGTGGCATCTTGCACAGCACAGTGGCCAAAGAAGGGCATCACCATTTGGCTGAAGTACCGTGGTCCTTGTTTTGCCCAGGTTTGGCTGTACGATGAGAGGTACACTAGGTTAGTGGGCTTGCTGTCCTCAAGAAATTTCAAACATACTGTGTCTATAGCGAAACCATTAACATAATGTTCACAAGCTAGAGTGCTAAAGTCATTAGCATCCATAATGTATGTGCCTTGCCTAATAATCTGCTCATTAGGCCTAGAGTTACACAGTACATCTCTGACTTTGTTAAGGTCTGATACAGGGCTGCTGTTGTTTGCAAGCCACCTTTCTTCTCTGAAACTGACAGCTTCTGAAGCTAGAGTACACATAGTCTGATATAAACCAACTGATTCTTTAGTGAAAGTTCCTAGTCTGCCCATAGTCACTGTAGCTTTGTCATCTTCATCCCCATCATCAGATCTGTCAACATTAATAGTCCCCACAGTTCTAGTACCTGACAGTTCTTTCAAAAGCTGTACGGCATGTGTCACTGCACTTTCTGCTGGACGAAGATTGACTAGCAGTGGGTTACTGACCTCATTTGGACTCTGAACAAGCTGAATGTCTTGCTTTGAAATGAAGGCAACTTCAGGAAGTTTCAAAGATGCTCTTTCACCACGAGTAAGAACATTGAGATTTTCCAAAATCTCTTTACTGTGCCAGGCTACATTATCAGGTTTTACTTGGTCTGAGGGGCAGCTGTTGTTACTGTTTTGCAGAGTTGATGCTGCCATTGCTGTAGCTGTGTGCTTGCTGCTGCCTTGCTGCTGTGTTGTTGCCTCTGCTACAGGTACTGGTGCCACTAGGGCAGTGTTGCTGCCATGCTGCTGTGTTGTTAACGCTGCTGCTTCTTTTGGCATGTCTCTGCCTGTGCTGCTGTCATCCTGTTGTGGTGATGTTGTCTCTGGTGCTGGTGCCACTCCGAGAGTGTTGCTGCTTTGGGGTTTTGGTTTTGTGGCTGGTTTGCTGGCTGGTTTTCTTTCCCACTCTTCATGGTTGTAATCAATGAGTGGAAATTGGCCTGGTACCACCACACAGTGTTTTGTCATCTCTGTGTACTCGTATTCACAATAGTCTGGACCAAACAGATTAGTAAATAGCTCATCCATTTTTCCAATCCATTCTCTGTCTTCTTCACTCCAAACCATTCTTTTAGCTTTCCAGCCACACCCTCTGTAGTAGAACAGCTTCTCTCCTGAAAGAAGAAAGTTAAAGAAGTGAATAATTTGCCTACTTTTAATTGCACTATGTTGATGTAAAGAAAAAAAAGGAATTTTCTGGAATCAGGTCTTAGAGTTGACATTTTCATCAAGGTTTTTTTTATCAACAGTGCATGTTTGGAGGTGTGACTGACTCCTTGGGAACCCTCCTGTAATACAAGCCTATCTGTAGACAATCATGTATATTACCACATGTAATGGACTGTCTAGCCTCTCTGAATGCTCGCCTCATATCAAGTAGTATCTCTGTATAAATATGGGTGAGGATTTGGTCCACTATAGCATAAGAAAAAAGCACAAGTACCTGTTAATAGTAAGAATTAATCCTGCTACTTCCACATCATTTGTGTGAACATTTAGACTGGAATCTCAACTTACCTGAGGAAGTACTGCTTGATGAGTCGTGAGAGGTTGCTCTTAAGTAGAGCAGCCTTTGGAACTTGTGTCCAGCCTCATAACCCTGGTTGGACAAGTGGTGTAATGAGCGATGCATCCGAAAAAGCATTGGTATGTGCTCCACAGTGAGGTGGCCATAATCACCTGTTCCAAGGCTTGTCCCAAACATCTCTAACAGAAGGAACCCCCACTCTTTACACTGAAAAAATTGAACATTACAGTCAACAACAAAGTGTGTGGGCATCAGTTGTTTAACTAAGGAGGAGAGATACAATGTCTTACAAAGTTTTCATGTCACATGCAGTATAGGAGAATCTTTGTTTACAATATTTGTCTCATTAGCATAAGCGATACAGTTTCTGATGGAGCTACAGAAACATTACTTATGAATATTGAAAGGGTATAACACACTTAACTGTCCCAAGGAATTTGCACCCGATGTATGGAATACTTTTTGTGCAACGCGGGTTTAAAAACTCAAAATTTTACAAAGAATGTACGAGCTCATTAGCACTTTTGCCACCCAGAAATTTTGCAACTGTTGAAAGCCAATTTCTCATCGCATATTACACCCAAAGAGCCAAAAATTTCACCAATTACTAAATTTCACGAGCTCTTGAAATGTTTGTAGTCAATTTGTATCTAGCATGATGCCTTGTATGTGCAAAGTCGTATGTTAATGAGGAAAAATGTAATCAATGACATAAGCAAAGATTCACCTACATGTAATCCAGTTTGAGCATATAGATATAGATATATATAAATGAATTTTGTTTATCTATATACATATACATATATCAAGAAGTTTCTTTTAAAGTGAGCAGTCTTCAATCAAAAGAATAGGTATCACAAACCTTTACATCAAAAATATCGATAAGATGTTCCTCATCTTCCTTGAACTCTCTGTCCCTCGTAACATATGCAATTTCTTTCCACAGTGAACACACCTGCAATTAGTATATTAGTAGGGTTCAAAGTTAAAAGTCAGGCTCTGCTATTAGTCTGAAGTGAAAAAGCCTGCATTGAGTTGAGATTAACATATCATTTTTGTGCTAAGGATCTAGAAATATTATATTAAAATAATTATAAATTAAATACTACATAATTATTTAACTACTCTTTTTTTGTATGCTGTGATTTGCAGTATATTCGAAAATTAATCAGTGAACAGAAATTAAATGCAATAAGTCTAACCTTGATTAAAAATTCCTTTGTCAATTTGCCTGCATAGTAACTTAGTTGTTTGTTGGTGTGATCCACTTTCTTTGACTTCTTCCCCTTAATGTTTTGGCCTTTGTTTGACTGCATAGGCCTGTAGAGATGTTTGAATTGACTTTCAATATCTTGTTGTTTCTCTTTCCAGAATTTCATTTGTAATTCAAGCTCCTTGCTAACTCCTGTATATATAATAGGAAAGAAATATCATGTCAAACAGGTCATATTTAAACACAGCCAACTGCAATATCCAGCATTCTATTGCACCATGTAACTGAATTCAAACAGGTGAATACATTAGTTTACATATATTACTAAAATTAATGGCCTCTGGGAATAGGAATAATGGTTCATAACAAAGTGTGACATGTGAAAGGGAATTAATAAAAAAACGTATAACCCATTGTAATACCTGAATTTGTCAAGTTAATTTCTTCGAGTCTGGTGCCAAAGTCACGGACAAAAATCCCACTTTCCATCATTTCCTGATAGTACTACAAGACAAAAGATGAAAAAAGCTTCAGCCAAATACTAAAATTCAAGTAAAAAGTGTATAATTTAAAACTCGACCAAGCCATGTAGAGATTAAAACAAGCATATCACGAGTAACAATACCTAGATATATGATTATGATTGTTGTTCTACCATTTCACGTTGATTTTGTTTGGTTAAAGAATTAATGTACACAAGATCAAAACAGAACAAACAGGACATAATGGCACCTTTTGTCGTGTCTCACAAAATGCTATTTTGTTAAGGATGCAAAGTTTGGCTGCCTCAGGGTCTTGGAAATGGTCAGCTAGTTTTTTATTAGGCAGAGACTCTTCCACAATGTCTTCAATGGATGCCAATAGCTGCCGTTCAGTGTTTCCTGAAAACACAGTTACAAGATTGTTTTTACTTGTACTTGTAATGTTTACAAAAGAGCCCTGTTTACAGGACACCTCATTAATTTACAAATAACCTACCTTTTGCCCTAGGGAAACACTTAAAATACACTTTATTATGAGACAATGCTCCAATGACACCACCCCCTTAATGGGGCCAACAACCACACAGTGAAATTGAAATGTTTATATTCATGTCATGGAACAGCTATTTCCTTTGTAACTTGAGTACTAAAATACAATTTTATCTACAAATTGCACAAAGCAACCATGAAAGTTGACTCTCCCCTGAAAATAAGGCCATTTGTTCATACCACCAAATTTGTAGAAATATATAATTAATACAATAATAATACATAAATATTTATATAGCGCCTATCCATGCCTGCTCTAGGCGCTGTACGATTCGCCAAAATGATCTGTACTAATCTTAATAATTAAAAATGTGCATAATTATTTTGCTCTTGTTTCTTATTCTTCCAACTGCTGTTTCATTTTTGTGTGTTACCTTACAGTATCTTACCCTGTCCTATTCCATATCCTGTACAAGTATTACATCGAACTGCATGAGGCGTGTCACCCGCCAGTTCTGATGGACAAAATATTTTATTAGTATTGCTAATAGACCTAATAGATTAATTATTTCATGGTCATGTTACATCGAACCGTATGAGGCGTGTCACCCGCCAGTTCTGATGGACAAAATATCTTATTAGTATCGCTAATAGACCTAATAGATTAATTATTTCATGGTCATGTTACATCGAACTGTATGAGGCGTGTCACCCGCCAGTTCTGATGGACAAAATATTTCATTAGTATTGCTAATAGACCTAATAGATTAATTATTTCATGGTCATGTTACATCGAACTGTGTGAGGCGTGTCACCCGCCAGTTCTGATGGACAAAATATTTTATTAGTATTGCTAATAGACCTAATAGATTAATTATTTCATGGTCATGTTACATCGAACTGTATGAGGCGTGCCACCTACAAGTTCTGATGGACAAAATATTTTATTAGTATTGCTAATAGACCTAATAGATTAATTATTTCATGGTCATGTTACATTGAACTGTATGAGGCGTATCACCCGCCAGTTCTGATGGACAAAATATTTTATTACTTCCGTTACTTGATTAACTATTTCATATTACATCAAACTGTAGGATGCGTGTCACCCGCCAGTTGTGATGGACCAAATATTTTGTTAGTATTGCTAATTATAATGACTTTTGAGACAAATTTAGTTTTAAAACCATTTTGCCATAGTGATACAGTCTCTTTTGATTCAGTTTTTGACATTGAAAACAGTTGAAATAAAAGTGCTTGGCACAAAGGTGAAGAAACCTAGTGCTGTTTGGCAAGATTGAAATCTTTTGTAACCTAATAGACAAATTAAAATAGTAGAAATTATGATTTTAGAGTAACCTGAACAGGAGGCAAAAGACACATTATTTCGTCCAGGAGCTGTTTCTTGTCCAGGTCTCAACTTAACAGTGATCCTATCTGCCTTGAAGTTGGATGGACCGTAATCAGAAAGTTTGGCATTGCATTCTGGAAGTGAGCCAATCTGATAGGCCAGCAATCCAACACTTTTCAGCACCTGCTCAGTGTTTCACATCTCACAGTGCAAGGCACAAAGACTCATGGTAGAAAGATCCTCGTCAAGGAGGCATGTTAAGTCATCTCGCAGCCCTTTAAAGCTTAAAAAAAGTACATTACATTATAAGGATTAATTAAATAAAGGTACTTACGGTGGTGCACTTCAGCTAAAAAAAAATGACAAGCAGAAATACCCAGCCATATAACACATTATTTCTACTGAATAAATTGTTTATTTACGACCATTTCCTAACCATATATTATATATCATTAATAACACGTTTAATTACTTCTTCATAGTTTGACTACAATAGTTGAAAATAAGAAATAAAATGAAATCAGCAGGACCGTCCGAATACATCCTGTGATTTAGTTACCACAAATTTTCTATGTATATATTACCCGCCAATGTTTGCCTTTGTTTGACTGAAGTGTTCCAGACAGACTTCGTGCATCCCTAAATCACAATCACATGCCTATTATAGTGGAGTAAGAATAGATACAATCTATTAGAATTATTTCAAAAATTCAATAAATGAGGAGACCAGTCAAACTGAAACAGCCACTGGAGAAGGACCAACAAAAAATATTGTGGAAAATGTTGTGTTTATACTAGCTGGACATTACACCTGCTTACAACACCATGGCTCAATTCTGCTTTTAAGTGAGCCCTACTACCCTTTAAAGTATGACCATTGAAACATTACCTGGTAAAATTATCACAGTTTCAAAAGAGTTCTACCGGCACATTCTTATATTTGGACATTTCAAAATGTACTGTACATTCAAAAAACTTACTCTCCATGCCAAGCAGAAAATGCAGAATTCTAGAGCAAGGCCTTGTCCACCAAGCTGAAAATCTTCATCATTGATCTTTGCCATCAGCAACACCAAACCTTTGTAATCAAGAGTAACTGTATACAAAGCAAATTGACGAAGTATAAGTTTAATAACTGAGCAGTTTTCAATGGAGTTTAAATACAGCAATTTGCTTTGGTTTTGCATTACTATTAATGGAGCTCCGTGCAGATTGGTTACAAATACTTTAAATTTTACAGATCACTTGCTTTGCTAGCTTTGGCATCATGTTACATGAAAGTCTCTTAGACAGCTAATGCCATTCAGTATACCTCTATGTATGCATCATCTTGAGTTGCTATTTTTTAATGTTCATAAACAGGCGTCCCCAGTTATTTAATTCATTAATATTGATTAATAAATGGATTTTAAAATCATCTAGCTTTTGGATCCAGTACCTTTAAAGCGTATACGATAGTGTTTGCCATCCACTTTAATCCCCATCTTTTTAAGCTTGTCCTTCTGTTTGTTTAAATTTAAGAACAGCTTCCTGAGATCTTCCCTTGAAAATGCAAGATAGGCAAATAATCGTAGTCACATACATGTACATGTAGATTCATACTCGTTAATAACCTGTCCACCTTATATTGTCTTAATTAAAGATAGTTACTTATTAATAAGACTTGAAACTCTCCCAAATACTATTCACCAACTGTCAGCAGCTTTATGTACACAAACATTCTAACAACCCAGATCACTCATAATAAATTATTGGTTGCATACCCTTTATTGAAATTTCAGTTTTTATTGTCTGCTTTCCACATCATTGTAACTGTAGCAAGTAACACAACAAGATTACAAGATTTGAAACAGATAAAAGTCCTCTATCCTCACTGCCAATAAGGGTGAGGTACTAAGACCGCACAAAATACCGTCAAAATATTATTATTACATTTTTTAAAGAATTATACAAAGTGAGATAATAAAATAGCTTAAATATGGTTCTGGCCTGCAGTGGAAAAGTATAAATTACCTCTTTTCCTTACAGTTGGCTATAGCCAGGGGATAAACTGACTTTGCACTCTGAGAGGACCGATGTTTGGCATCAAGGGGAACAATCCCAACTGCAACTTGATCTTTGCCTGTAATATAATAGAGTTTTATGTAAGATGATGATCCATGCAGTCATTAACAGTTTTAGAAAGATTGACATGTTCTTTTTAATTAAAGCAAAATTATAAATGATAGCCATTCAATTACCAAGGAAAGGGCGTCCATCAACTTTAAGATTGAAAACAATATCATCAGGAAGTGAGCCGTGTAGACGCATCTCTCTGATGATCCAGACAGCAACATTTTCTAGGTTCACCTCATAACCTGGAACTTCATTGGGCAGACTTGCCACATCCATCAACATTCTTGTGACATCAAAAAGACCCTTTCGCAGTGCAGCAATGTTGTTTTTAATCGGGATGATCGGTTCGTCTGATTTTTTCTACAAAAATTAATATTTTTGTCTTAGAAACCCATGCCAAAATTTAATTATGTTTAAAAATATATCTGATTTCCAACAGAAATATTAAAATATACAGTGAAAGGACAAGCTCTGGCTGTCCTCCTTAGAAAGGCGTTTGCGTGTCATTTAAAATAATGCAAGTGAAATTAAACCAGGCCTGCTAACCAAATTGACTACATTGTCCAGGTGTCTCACATCATCACCCAATAGGTGTGTTCCATTAACTGTAAATTTGGTACGAGCCCATTTGCAATGTCAGGTTTTAACCAATCATATGCAAGCAAAAAAAATTCACTAACAGGAATCAAATAGTCAAAGGCAATCAATATGGGAAATGCGGAAAAGCGTTTACTACAATAATTAATCCTTGAGTTTTAATAACCTTACATCATGAAAACACTTTGCTCGACCATACTTACCCCAGTCCTCCCAAGTTGAGTCAGATTTGTCAACTCTTGCCAACCACTGTCAGACAGTCGTGACTTGAGCTTGAACAGCAGGTAAATCCAGTCAGGGACCCTCATACACTCAACTCTTTTTTCCCAAACTTCTTCTGACAAAAGTTTACTGAAAGACTTTTGGACGCCCTTTTCTTTGACCATCACATCAAATACGGCCCTGACTGTCTCCTGGGCATCGCTACCATCTTTTCCTGTCATGAGACAGCATTCTCCGAGCACGGCACCCAGCGTGTCCCCGCTTTCTTCGCACACTTGGCTGATGCTTTTCATGACTGCGGTTGCAGCTTCTCTCACTTTTCTCCTTTTGCTGGGTGGGGAGAGGTCATGGTCAACTTTTAGCTGCTCGATAGATCTTTTCTTCTTCCGAGCTGGTTTGGCCAAATCGTCCGGACTTTGCGCTGTTGGCGGGCTTTCCCTATTTGGCGGGCTTTCACGATTTGGCGGGCTTCTTCCTTCGGACAGTCTTGGTGTGCTTGGTGGTGTCGGAATATCAATATCTTCGAGCTTTCTGGGCTGGGAATCTAGCACTCCTTCCTGGCTTTGCATTTGGGCCAATTTTCCGCTCTCGTCCTCAAGTGAATTGCAGTGTAAGCCACGGGAATTGATCGAAGATACGACCGCTTTGAAGTAATCAGACTTCATGAAATGGCAACTCGACCAAGATTTCAATCGAAGAATTCCGAGCAGAAGGCCAAAGGCTGACGCTACATGAACTTTTTCGCTGCTTCGATGCGAGCAAAACCAGCGGAAAGACGCGACGGTTCCATCTTTGCCGCGCAAATTCCTTAGGGCTACTTGCTTGTATTCTTCGGGAAATGCTTTTGCAGACACAGTAGAACAAAAAACGGATGGTTTTCCACAACACAAATCGGAATTCAAAGCGTACCAGTTCTTCTCTGGGTCTAACTGAGGGGAAAACACTTGATGTAACAACAGTGAGCTTGCAGTCGCGTCTTTGCTCGCCATTACAAGCTGGCCATTCGCTACAGTGTTCACGGGCCGAATATCTGTTGCGACATCGAGCTAACTTTGTATATGGTTTTGAAAAGGGCGCCATGGGCCAAAATAATTCCATATAAAGCTTAATCCAATTATTGTCCTTTGTGTTCAAGCTTGTATTTTAACTAGTGAAAGTGTTTAATCGACTTAGCCGATCCATGGTCAGCGGTCACTTGTTTCCGCTGACCACAACAAACACCAATTTCCAAGTTGTAAACGGGGAAATGCGCAATCTGTTTCAAGTAATAATTGCTTTGACAACGAATTGCGAAGTGTGCACGCGTGACGGCACGGGTCGCGGGTGGCGGACAATTACACGTTGATACGTTCATGCATGATCGTGACCAAAAATACGCGAATTGAATTTGTAATTAATGTGTTGATGTCAGAATCCTTTCTATGGACTTATTAAAAATATATTATTATAGCAAGAAATGGTAAGTAGTTCCAAATTGCACAATAATATATTGTCACTCGCCCTCTGTCACACACATCTTCTCACGTCACGGGGAAAAACTTGGATAAAGCAGTGGTTCTGGACTTCCCAGTCTAGCCTGTTGCAGGCGCTTGGCGTACTTGGGGAAGAGCGAGAGGAAAAACTAGGGGGGAATTACGCCCCCTCAAAGGAGGCAGAGGAGAGAGAGCCTGGGGACGAGGTCAGACTCTTTGGAGCCGCAGAACACCGCGATAGCTGTCATTGAAGTTATCAGCGGTTTGACATACAAACAAGGCGAAAGGGTCAATTTTGCTTTGCATTGACCCGTTCGCCTCGTTTGTATACCTTTTTGAACAAAGGAATGTTTGACCAAAGGCTCAACTGCAATAAGAACTATTCAGCCCACTTATAGTAATGGAAACTCTGGTTCTGGGTTATTGATAGGGTTGTAATGAAGTCTCCCAGGTTTTTTGGACTTGAGCACAGAACCCACGTGGCAATTTATTTGGCACAAACAATTTTCAGGCGCGAAGGCCTTTGGGATATTATTTATTATTATATATTACTTGTGCGTGAGCGGTAGACGGACAACTCTTCGTTAATCAAGCCAAAATACTTCAAAAAACGGTAAACGACACGAACTTCTTTTAAAAACACAACAACTGCTAGCCCTAAACTGTCAAAGCTACCCGCGATAATGGTAAATTAAAAATGGTTCTGAGCGCGCGCGCTATTTACGCGTCAGGCCACTTCTGTAGCTGTAACTGTTTTCTCAACAGTGCTTTTACAATTCTGTGTTTAGAAAATAATAGCTATATAAGGAGTAGACTGTAATGCAAATCACAGGTGAATATCAGCAAGTCTAGTAAGTAATTGGTCCAGTTCAGCTCTATCGGAAGGAGCTTCCATTGTTGCAGATTTTACTACGACGCGTACACTGTGGTAAAATCCCATGATTTTGGACACAGCCTTTAGCATTCGTCCCAAGGAGTACACATCACTGGATGTGCTGTACTGTCGGTATTTTAATACTTCCGGGGCCAAATAGCTTTTCCCGTGTTCATGCGCTCTCTTTTTGTTAGCGGAAGCCGGTGGAAAATTGACAGAAGCTTTGCTACTCTTTCCGAAATCGATGAGGATAGGAGTGCATCTATCGGAATCTGCTCTATTTTCGAGGACGACATTATTAGCCTTGATATCGTTGTGGAGGAAACCTTTTGAATGGACATGCTTTAATGCAGAGCAAATCTCAACAAAGATATCAAGGCATTCTGGAGATGTGATAATATTCGAGATCGCCGCATGATGAAGAGTGCCACTTGTGCCATTTATACCATGGAATTGTGTGACGAGACAAAGTGGCTCTTGTGTAGTGACGACACCTACAATCATAGGTAGTCTTTCATGGTCACCAAGTGCAGTAATCACCTCTGCCTCGTGCATTAAATCCCTTTTCGCCCTCAGCTTGTCCTCTGCAGTATCGCTGTAAATCATCTTCTTCACGACTACGTCAATTCCCCTGTAACGGGCATGATAGCACTGACCGTAGCTTCCACTGCCAATACTTTCTTGATTCAGATAATTGATATGTCCAGGATTAAGTTCTTTTAGTTCTAATTTCATCTCCTTCACAACAAGCCGTTTCTTGACTTTAGGTATTGAGGGCCTTGACAGACCAGGCAATAGTTGTTGTGTTTGAACGTGACTGCAGACCGGCTCAGATACGCCCTTGTCAGCCTTGTGTGGACCGTGTTGAGTTTCGGGTCGTTTGAATTGAGAGATACTCTGCACCGATTTTTTCTGGGACTTTCCTTAAGCCAGGCGCAACATCAACGCGCTTCTCGAGTGCCAGGATTCCGTTTTTGCTGGAACTTTTTTCGCATTATTCAGTTCCGTGTTGACCATGGGTGAAATGCTTCGATTCGGTACAATTCGAGAGGATGAAGCTGCCTTCGGCTGAGCGACCACAGGCGTTTCCTCGTTGTCATTTGGAATCACATGATCTCCTTGAGTCGAAGGTGATTTAACCTTTGCCTTTTTGGCCTCGCGCTTTCTCTTTTTCCACTCCCTTCGGTTTTTTCGTTTCTCTTCTGTCGTATGCTCGCGCGATTTAACTATTCGTTTTTCCCGTTGACCAGTGTCTGCAGTGTCCATCGCTAAACAACTGCTAGCTACTGGTGAGTAATTTTCACGGCATGCTAACTTGAAACCTGTGACACCTTGAGATATGGTATGCATAAGTAATTCGTCAGTCACGTTTCTAAACAAATGCATATTTTCACAGGATGTTCATTGTGTAGAATGTCTATTGTTCTCGCGCCATTTACTTGCGGGGGATAACAGATCTAGAGATCAGAACATATGAGTGTTTATTGTTGCTGCTCCGAGATACGCGCTAAAATATCTAAAGTAACCCTGTCTTTTGCTAAGGCGCCTTAAATGATAACAGAGTTGTTCATCGTTGCTGCGAGATACACGCCAAAAAACGTTTTGCAATCTCACGCAAATGATAAGAGAGCTGTTAATTGTTGCTGCGAAACTTTTGCGAGCACGCGGGAAATAAAAAGACAGTTACTTGGTGTTACCGCCAAATACATGCACTGTGTGTTTTGTTGCTTGTCACTTCGTTACTGGGAGTAGCAGAACGAGTCCGAGGCGATCAACAAAAACGATCAACAAAAACAGGATTATTTTTTAAAATAAAACGAGAGGACTTTACGCTTTGGACTGCCTTTAGACCGTCAACACATATTGCACACGGCGGGAGCCGGAAACGTACATGCATATTTAGTTAATTACCTTTCACACATTTGTAAATTAATAAAAGAATATTAGTAAAGCGTCTGTAGCAACCAAGGCTTCCAACAGCGTCCAAAAAAACCCTCTATGAGGCTCCTCATGGGGAAAAGCAAGGCCGGAAAGTCGTACTGAAACGCGCGTCATGACGTCAATGGAATTGATCTTTACTATTTGCCGCCTTTCTTGTCCCTAATTTATAATTGCTCATCAGGCATTTTGGATGATGGTATCAAAGAAGTAAATTATTCAAAGTGAAAGCATGATGTTCGGACTCCAAAAGGTAGTCGTTGGTAACATGATTTAAAGGAAAATGCATATTTCATTACGCACATCAGTACTGCTATCATAATTAGAATCTACCCTGGTACACATGTTATACGACCCCATTTTTGTTTCTCCTCTGTGGTCGTTGTAAAGGGGTTACATTTTATGGTTTTTAATAACAGTAACAGTAATAGTGATTTAAATTGACTCAGCTCTTTGTTGTTTTAGGTGCTGACAAGCAGTTAGTAGATGGCCTACACCAAGGTCTTACAACAGGTATTTTTACATCAAAGTAAATGTGGAAAAATGAACTGAACAAAATGGCACCAATAGAAAATGAATGGTACGGCAGGGCAGGAAAACAATGAAATCCTGTTGCTCAGTGGGCCAGTACATTTCAGTTTTCAGTTGCCCCCACTAAAATATTAATTGCCCAATAAGTCTGCTTTGTTCATTCCTTATCAACTAAAGGCCGCCGCACACTAGCCGATTTTTTGTCGGCCGACAAAAAATCGGCTAGTGTGCAGCGCCCTTAACAAGACTGCTGAGGCTAATTTCACTTGCCCACCGGACTATCAATCTTCCATTTTCACTAGCCCAAGAGCAAAATTTACTTGCCCTGGGCAATCGCAAGTGGTGTTTTTTTTCCTGCCTTGTACTGAAGCTATCAGCAAGGCTACCTAAAGCAGCTTTCTCCAAAGATAAACGCACTTGGGATTGTTTTAAAAGTATAACGTTTCCAGCAATTTGCAAACTCAACCCATGAAACACCAAACATAAACTCTTTGATAGGCTGTCCTCCCTCTCCTCTTCCAATGCTGTAGCAACACAAAACAATTCCATGTGGGTAATTTTGCAGTAAGCTCAACATTTAAAGGGGTGGAGCAGAGCAAAACTAATTACTTTTTAAATACATAAATTGTCTCTAGCTGTAGAAAGGAGTGGAACTAGTATGGGCACAATGAAGCATTTTGAATTCCAGTATACAGAGATCAACTCAACAGGCCGTTAATTACATGTTAAGACAGGAATAGAACTTAAGTGGACGGTTTGGAGGGCACTGAAATAGAGCTTTGCAAATATTTCAAAATGAAGCCCTCGACCCATTTCTGACCTGCATGGAATTTGGCCACTTCGAAGAAAAATGACCAATCGGAACCAGGGAAGGTGATCTTTTTCGTATACAGACCAGTGTCGTTTAGGAGTCCAGAAAATTTGAAACCAATTGAGAACGAACACAGTTGAATTTGTGAAGCACCGAAACCTCTATGCTGCCTACTCTACGGATCCCATATTTCCTGGCCAACTATGATTCATAATTACATATTATACACAGTATTTTAACTTGAAAGAGCCAAAGAAAAGACACTTAACCTTTTAACGTTCTTGATCCATTTACGAGGATGGTTCCCCTTATTCTCAATAAGCGTCTTCATTGGATACTTTTCTTCAAAGTTGCTAGGATCAAGTAGTCAACAGACACAACAAATAAGAACAAAGGCACTCACCTTTTATAATTTATTATCTTCTAGGCAAGAGGAACCGTAAAGGAAAAAGTTGGAAGAAAAACCTTGAAGAGGATTAATCTTTTTCTCTGACAATTCAGTTCTGGGAACTGTAAATCATTCATCCAACTGACTTTGTCTCGTAATTGTACTAACGAAAGACCTTGCGGAGGATGCAATTAAGGTGGCTACGACTGCATGGTCAAACAAGATTGATAATCATATCTTCCTTCGAATAGCTAAATAATGTCGAAATGCTCTTTTCCCGTTCCCGTTCCTGACAAATGTAGATCGATTTTTACTTTTTTCAGGTTTTGTTTAACATGAAATTGGATTTTTTTACAGTACTGAGAAAAGCGTTAAGTCAGTGATTTATATTAAAACACTAATATTACTGGTTTACTTAAAATCGAATATAAATAGGGCTTATTTTACAACTCCTGGCAAATGTTTTTCAAGAACAGTGCCAATGAGGGATATTGGCTGTTATCGCATTATTCAGCTTGTACTCAATAGTGTTTGTAAGTAAGAGCATTGCACATTCCGAAGAATTTCACACTATCACGGTCTCTGTAAATTTCTCTATTTTGTTATAATAAAGCTTCCCACAATGCCACCTTATTTTAGTGTTGTATTTCCCCAAACTCTTTTCACATAATCAGTATTTAAGGTGCCTCCCTATAGTTTTACGATCGCACGCGCACTGAGGACGAAAAGTCGAGTAATCCGCGCGCGCTGAAAGGAGAACGTCAGTGTTTTTGGATATTTTATGAAGTCAACATGAGCACAAAAAGCAAAACTGACAGTGAATATTTTCTTTTGGTATCAAACATGTGGGACGGCATGGCAATCATTTACTCTTCAGCTGTAAAGCATGTCTTGTCCCCCTCTCCGCCGAAAAGTAGTGCTTTTCCATAGTGAGCCACCCTCCTCCATGTGGACTCGAAATCTCCTATTACAGAATTTTTTTGTTAGAACTTTCAAATTTTAGCTTCAAATTTCGTACTTGAAACCACCAGGGATTGGTGCACCTCCGGTTGGTGTCCAGTGTAATTAACACATGCGGACTTACAGTTAACTGCAAATAGCCTGTTCCAGGCGTTTGGTTAGTGAGGAACGGCGGAATGAAAACATGAGAAATATTCGTTGGTGTTTTATTAATCGACCATCGAGCGGGAGAGCCGCGAATTAATCTAGAACCCAGATCTTCCGAGACCAAGCAGAAGGGAGATTTCACTTCTCAGGGTCAAACAGAGTGAAATCTGGGTATGAGATTAGCCGCGAGCCACTCGAGTTTAATTCTATCATGAAATCTGATTGGCCAACAGGAAACAAAAGTTGCTATGTCACAGAACCGTTTTCTGGCTCGAGTTCGCTGACGTTATTTTTCGGTGTAGACAAGCGACGGGCGGAAATACGTCTGCATTCGCAGGCTGTAGAGCACTTTAAAATAATAAACACTGTAGGCTTCCCAAATACCGGAAGGGGGTGCAGTATTCCTTGGAATCATTGGCAGGCGCGTGCCGTCCAGTTCTCTAAACCCTGACCCCATTTCAGACCAATAAATGTCACTTTTCATACCCTTTTCTAGGCTTGACCTCTAAAATGCTGTTTTCAAATATGCATGACCGTTCAGTGTATTCTGCGAGGCAAATCGCGCTTTATCGTGGTATTAAAATTGATTCCTCTCGTTTTTGTTTGAAGATGATAAACTCGACAAAAAGAGACATAAATTTCAAGTAATGTCTATATTATGGTTTATTTAAAATTAAGCCATACTTTCGCGGACCAAACCGGCGAAATCATTCTACCCATTTTCAAACCAAAACGGTTCACAAGCCATAGCCTTCAAAAAGGCGGCACATACCTTCTATAGGGTAGAAACCCCTCTCCCCACGCCCTGAATTAGCTTCTTCTCAGTAACAACAGCTGGAAAGTAAGGAACGCATCTTTAGTAATCAACGAATTAACAGTACGCAAAAACATCTCGATCGAGATAGCGAAAAGTCTCAAGTATGTACAGTGAAACCTGTATTAAGCGGACCCCATATTAAGCGGACACACTCTATTAAATGGACACCTGCTCAAGTCCCACCTTTTTTTCTTACATTTACTCCAAAATAAACGTGCATTCAGCGGACACCTCAGTTAAGCGGACACGGACACCAATATTAACCCATTTTGTTGCACAAAACCTGTAATAAGCAGACACTTCAAGGGCTTTTTAATTCTGAAAGCCCAGCTCAGACTCCGTCAACATTGAATGACTGGACATCGTGCTACCGGCAGTCCTTGATCTTACAATATGTTCAAATATGTTACAAACGGGTTAATATTATTGCACAATATATTTGAACCTGCTTAGAGCGAACAACCCATATCAAGAGGACATTAGCGAGGGTCCAAAGGGTGTCCGCTTAATACAAGTTTCACCTGTATTAACGTACACCAAGCAAGTAAAGACCAGCAAGCAAGTTAAGTACACCAAGCAAGTAAAGTACACCGAGCAAGTACGGTAAGCCAAGCAAGGAAAGTACATCAAGCAAGTAAAGTACACCAAGCAAGTAAAGTACACCAAGCAAGTAAAGTACACCAAGCAATTGAAGCAAATCAAGCAAGTAAAGTACATCAAGCAAGTAAAGTACATCAAACAAGTAAAGTAAATCAAGCAAGCAGAGTAAATCAAGCAAGTAGAGTAAATCAAGCAAGTAAAGTACATCAAGGAAGTAAAGTACACCAAGCAATTAAAGTAAATCAAGCAAGTAAAGTACATCAAGCAAGTAAAGTACATCAAGCAAGTAAAGTACATCAAGCAAGTAAAGTACATCAAGCAATTAAAGTACATCAAGCAAGTAAAGTACATCAAGCAAGTAAAGTACATCAAGCAAGTAAAGTACATCAAGCAAGTAAAGTACGCCAAGCAAGTAAAGTACATCAAGCAGGTAAAGTACACCAAGCAATTAATGTACATCAAGCAAGTAAAGTACACCAAGCAAATAAACTACATTAAGGAATTAAGGTACATCAAGCAAGTAAAGTACACCAAGCAATTAAAGTACATCAAGCAATTAAAGTACACAAAGCAAGTAAAGTACACCAAGCAATTAAAGTACACAAAGTAATTAAAGTACACCAGGCACGTAAAGTACACCAAGCAAGTAAAGTACATCAAGCGAGTAGTGTACACCAAGCAAGTAAAGTACACCAAGCAATTAAAGTAAATCAAGCAAGTAAAGTACATCAAGCAAGTAAAGTACACAAAGCAAGTAAAGTACATCAAGCAAGTAAAGTACACCAGGCAATTAAAGTACATCAAGCAAGTAAAGTACACCAAGCAAGTAAAGTACATTAAGAAATTAAGGTACATCAAGCAAGTAAAGTACACCAAGCAATTAAAGTACATCAAGCAATTAAAGTACACAAAGCAAGTAAAGTACATCAAGCAAGTAAAGTACACCAGGCAATTAAAGTACATCAAGCAAGTAAAGTACACCAAGCATGTAAAGTACACCAAGCATTTAAACTTAAGTTCCAGAGAATCGACCCAACGTTGGGTCAAACTCACGCTGCGCGTGAGCCGGTCTAGGCTACTTTTTCAGTCATAAAATGAAGTGGGGCTCTATTTTGGCCTAGAAGCTCGAAACTGAGCGTGCGATCCCTTTGCGTCTGTCAATTTTACCGAAAACCAAGCCCATTACGAGTTAGGTAAGAGTCCCTGGGACTGGAAAATTTCCCTCAAGTTGCTGAAAATCGACCGCTGAGACCGCCTTACGCGCATCGTGATTTTGTCTAACTTTGGCCCGATCTGCCGGAACTTCGGGGATATTTTCCAGTCCCAGGGACTCTAAACTAACTCGTGATGGCCTTGGTTTACAGTGAAAGGCAGAAAGGAAAAATATTTAAAGGCTCAGTTTCGAGCTTCTACGCCGAAATATAGCCCCACTTCATGTTAAGACTGATAGAGTAGCCGAGACCGCCTCACGCACATCGTGATTTTGACCAACTTTGGCTTGATTTGCCTGTACTTGGGAGATATTTTCCAGTCCCAGGGACTCTAAACTAACTCGTGATGGTCTTGGTTTTCAGTGCAATGGACAGAGAAAAAATATTTGAACGCTCCGTTTCGAGCTTCTAGAGCGAACTATAGCCCGTTTTTATTTTAACACTGATAGAGTAGCAAGACCGCCCTACGCGAATCTTGATTTTGAGCAAATTTGGCTCCATTTGCTGGAACTTGGGAGATATTTTCCAGTCCGAGGGACTCTAAACTAACTGGTGATGGCCTTTGTTTTCAGTGAAATGGACAGAGGAAAAATATTTGAACGCTCGGTTTTGAGCTTCTAAATCAAAATATAGCCCCACTTTATTTTAAGACTTATAGAGTAGCCGAGACCGCCTTGCGCGCATCGTGATTTTGACCAAATTTGGCTCGATTTGGCGGAACTTAAGGAATATTCTAGTCTCAGGGACTCTAACCTAAGTGGCGATGTCCTTGGTTTTCAGTGAAATGGACAGAGGAAAAATATTTGAACGCTTGGTTTCGAGCTTCTAGGCCGAAATATAGCGCCACTTCATTTTAAAACTGATAGAGTAGCCGAGATCGGCTTACGCGCATCGTGATTTCGACTAACTTTGGCTCGATTTGCGGGAACTTGGGGGATATTTCCAATCCCAGGAGCTCTAAACTAACTGCTGATGGCCTTGGTTTTCAGTGAAATGGAGACAGGAAAAATTATTGAACGCTCGGTTTTGAACTTGTAGGCCGAAATATAGCCCCACATCATTTTCAGAATGATAGAGTAGCCAAAACCACCTTCCGTGCATAGTGATTTTGATCAATTGTGGCTCGATTTCCCGGAACTTGGAGGATATTTTCCAGTCCCGGGAACTCTTAACTAACTCCTGACGGTCTTGGTCTGCAGAGAAATGGACACAGATAAAACGTTCGCACGATCGGTTTCGAGGTTTTCGGCCGAAATATAGCGCCACTTCATTTCAAGACTGATAGAGTAGCCGAGACCGCCTTCTACGCATCGTGATCTTGACCAAGTTTGCCTCGATCTGGCGGAACTTGGGGGATATTTTCCAGTCCCGCGGACCCTAAACTAACCCCTCATGGCCTTGGTTTGCAGAGAAATGGACACATGTAAAACTATCGCACGCTCGGTTTCGAGCTTTTAGGCCGAAATATAGCCCTACTTCATTTTAAGACTAAAAGAGTAGCCGAGACCTCCTAACGCGCATTAAGATTTTTACCAACTTTGCCTCGATTTGCCGGACTTTTTACGCATCGAGATCTTGACCAACTTTGGCTCGATTTGCCGGAACTTGGGGGATATTTTTCACTCCCGGATTTTCTAAAGTAACTCCTGATGCCTTTGGTTTGCAGAGAAAAAGACACATGTAAAACGATCGCTCGCTCGGTTTCGAGCTTCTAGGCCGAAATATAGCCCCACTTCGTTTTAAGCCTGGAAGAGTAGACAAAACCGCCTTGCGCGCATCGTGATCTTGACCAACTTTGGCTTGCTTTCCCGGAACTTGTGGGATATTTTCCATTCCCGGAGACTCTAACCTAACTACTGATGGCCTTGGTTTGCAGAGAAATGGACACAGGTAAGAGGATCGCACGCTCGAACTCGAGCTTTTAGGCCAAAATATAGCCCCACTTCATTTTAAGCCTGAAAAAGTAGCCGAGACCGCCTTACGTGCATCCTGATCTTGACCAACTTTGACTTGATTTTCTGGAACATGCGGGGTATTTTCCAGTCCCGGGGACTCAAAACTAACTCCTGATGGCTTTGGTTTGCAGAGAAATGGACACAGGTAAAACGAACGCACGCTCCGTTTCCAGCTTTTACGCAGAAATATAGCCCCACTTCATTTTAACACTGAAAGAGTAGCCGAGACCACCTTACACGCATTGTGACTTCGTCCAAATTTGGCTCGATTTCCAAAAACTTGGGGGATATTTTCCAGTCCCAAGGACTCTATACTAACTCCTGATGGGCTTGGTTTGCAGAGAAATGGACACAAGTAAAACGATCCCTTGCTTGATTACGAACTTTTAGGCCGAAATATAGCCCCACCTAATTTTAAGACCGAAAGAGTAGCCGAGACCGCCTTGCGCGGATCGTGACCTTGACCAAGTTTGGCTCGATTTCCTGGAACTTGGGGGATATTTTCCAGTCCCGGAGACTCTAAAGTAACTCCTGATAGCCTTGGTTTGCAGAGGGATGGACACAGGTAAAAAGATCACACGCTCGGTTTCGAGGTTTTAGGGCGAAATATAGCCCCACTTTATTTTAAGACTAAAAGAGTAGCCCAGACCAACTTTGGCTCGCTTTCCTTTCGATTTGCTAGATTTCGGCCTAAAAGCTCGAGACCGAGCAAAGATCGTTTTACCTGTGTCCATTTCTGTGCAAACCAAGGCAATCAAGAGTTAGTTTAGAGTCCCTGGGTTTGGAAAATATCCCCCAAGTTCCGGCCAATGGAGCCAAAGTTGGTCAAGATTACGATGCGCGCAAGGCGTTCTCCGCTACTCTTTCAGTCTTAAAATGAAGTGGGGCGATATTTCGGCCTAAAAGCTCAAACCTGAGCGTGCGATCGTTTTACCTGTGTTTATTTCTGCGTAAACAAAGGCCATCAGGAGTTATTTTAGAGTCCCCCGAGACTGGAAAATATATCCCAAGTTCCGGCAACTCGATCCAGAGTTTGTCAAGAATACGATGCGCGTTAGGCGGTGTCGGCTACTCTTTCAGTCTTAAAATAAAGTGGGGCTATATTTGGGCCTAAAAGCTCGAAACCGAGCATGCGATCATTTTAGCTGTGTCTATTTCTCTGCAAACCAAGGCCATCAAGAGTTCGTTTAGAATCCCCGGGACTGGAAAATATTCCCCAAGTTTCGCCAAATTGAGCAAAAGCCGACACCGCCTTAAGCGCATCGTGATTTTGAAAATCTTTGGCTCGATTTGACGGAACTTGGGTGATATTTTCCAGTCTCAGGGACTCTAAACTAACTCGTGATGGCCTTGGTTTTTAGTGAAATGGACAGAGGAAAAATATTTGAACGCTCGGTTTGGAGCTTCTAGACCAAAATATAGCCCCACTTCACTTTAAGAGTCAGAGAAGGTAGCCGAGACCGCCTTACGCGCAGGGCGATTTTTACCAACTTTCGGTCGATTTCCAGGAACTTGCGTTATATTTTCGAGTCCTGGGGAATCTAAACTAACTCGTGATGGCCTTGGTTTTCAGTGAAGTGGACAGAGGAAAAATAGTTGAACGCTCTGTTTGGCTCGGTTTCGGGCTTCTAGGCCGAAATATAGCCCCACTTCACTTTAAGAGTGAGAGAAGGTAGCCGAGACCGCCTTACGCGCAGGGCGATTTTTACCAACTTTCGGTCGATTTCCAGGAACTTGCGTTATATTTTCGAGTCCTGGGGAATCCAAACTAACTCGTGATGGCCTTGGTTTTCAGTGAAGTGGACAGAGGAAAAATAGTTGAACGCTCTGTTTGGCTCGGTTTCGGGCTTCTAGGCCGAAATATAGCTCCACTTCACTTTAAGAGTGAGAAAAGGTAGCCGAGACCGCCTAACGCGCATGGCGATTTTCACCAACTTTGGGCCGATTTTAAGGAATTAGCGAGATGTTTTCCAGTCCCAGGGATTCTAAAGTAACTGGTGATGGCCTCGGTTTTCAGTGAAATAAACAGAGGAAAAATATTTGAACGCTCGGTTTCGAGCTTCTAGGCCAAAATATAGCCCCACTTCACTTTAAGAGTGAGAGAAGGTAGGCGAGACCGCCTTACGCGCAGGGCGATTTTTACCAGCTTTGGGTCGATTTGCAAGAACTTGCGTTATATTTTCCAGTCCTGGGGAGTCTAAACTAACGCGTAATGGCCTTGGTTTTCAGTGAATTGGCCAGAGGAAAAATAGTTGAACGCTCGGTTTAGGGCTTTTAGGCCGAAATATAGCCCCAGTTCACTTTAAGAGTGAGAAAAGGTAGCCCAGACCGCCTAACGCGTACGGCGATTTTCACCAACTTTGGGCCGATTTCCAGGAATTAGCGGGATATTTTCCAGTTCTGGGGACTCTAAACTAACTTGTGATGGCCTTGGTTTCAGTAAAATAGACAGAGGAAAAATATTTGAACGCTCGGTTTCGAGCTTCTAGGCCGAAATATAGCCCCACTTCATATCAAGAGTGAGAAAAGGCTGCCGAGACCGCCTTACGTGCAGGGCGATTTTCACCAACTTTGGGTCGATTTACAGGAATTTCCGGAATATTTTCCAGTCCCGAGGACTCTAAACTAGCTCGTGATTGCCTTTCTTGTCAGTGAAATGGACAGAGGAAAAATATTTGAACGCTCGGTTACGAGCTTCTAGGCCGAAATATAGCCCCACTTCACTTTAAGAGTGAGAAAAGGTAGGCGAGATCGCCTTACGAGCAGGGCGATTTTCACCAACTTTGGGTCGATTTCCAGGAAGTTACGGAATATTTTCCAGTCCCGGGGTCTCTAAGCTAACTCTTGATGGCCTTGGTTATTAGAGAAATTGACAGAGAAACAATGTTTGAACGCTCGGTTTCGATCTTCTAGGCCGAAGTATAGCTACACTTTAATTTAAGAGTAAGACACGGTAGCCGAGATCGCCTTACGCGCAGGGCGATTTTCACCAACTTTGGGTCGATTTCCAAGAATTTCGGGGATATTTTCCAGTCTCGGGGACTCTAAACTAACTCGTGATTGCCGTGGTCTTCAGTGAAATGGACAGAGGAAATATATTTGAACACTTGATATTGAGGTTCTAGGCCAAATTATTGCACCACTTCACTTTAAGAGTAAGAAAAGGTAGCCGAAAGCGCCCTATGCGCAGGGCGATTTTCACCAAATTTAGGTCGATTTCCAGGAACTTGCAGGATATTTTAAAGTCCCGGGGAATATAAAGTAACTCGTGATGGCCTTGGTTTTCAGTAAAATGGACAGAGGTAAAATATTTGAACGCTCCGTTTAGGAGCTTCTAGGCCGAGTATAGCCCCACTTTACTTTAAGAGTAAGAAAAGGTAGCCGATACCGCCTTACGCGCAAAGCGATTTTCACCAACTTTGTGTGGACTTCCAGGAACTTGCAGGATGTTTTCCAGTCCCGGGAACTCCAAGCTAACTCGTGACGGGTTTGGTTTTAAGTGAAATGGACAGAGGAGAAATATTTGAACGCACGGTTTCGAGCTTCTAGGCCGAAATATAGACCCACTTCACTTTAAGGGTGAGAAAAGGTAGCCGAGACCGCCTTACGCCTAGGGCGATTTTAAGCAACTTTGGATCGATTTCCAGGAACTTGCGGGATATTTTCCTGTCCCGGGAGTTCTAAACTAACACGTGATGGGCTAGGTTTTCAGTAAAATGGACAGAGGTAAAATATTTGAACGCTCGGTTTAGGAGCTTCAACGCCGAAATATAGCCCGACTTTACTTTAAGGGTAAGAAAAGGTAGCCGACACCGCCTTACGCGCAGGGCGATTTTCACCAACTTTGGATCGATTTCCAGGATCTTCCGGGATATATTCCAGTCCTGGAGACTCTGAACTAACTCGTGATGGCCTTGGTTTTCAGTGAAATGGACAGAGGAAAAATATTTGAACGCTCGGTTTCGAGCTTCTAGGCCGAAATATAGCCCCACTTCATATCAAGAGTGAGAAAAGGTTGCCAAGACCGCCTTACGCGTAGAGCGTTTTGCACTAACTTTAGCTCGATTTCCTGGAACTTGCGGGATATTTTCCAGTGCTGGGGACTCTAAACTAACTCCTGATAGCCTTGGTTCTCAGTGAAATGGACAGAGGAAAAATATTTGAACGCGCGGTTTCGAGCTTCTAGGCCGAAATATAGTCCCACTTCACTTTAAAGAAAAGGTAGCCGAGACCGCCTGACGCGCAGGGCGATTTTCACCAACTTTGGGTCGATTTCCAGGAACTTGCCTTATATTTTCAGTCCTGGGGACTCTAAACTAACTCGTGATGTACTTTGTTTTCAGTGAAATGGACAGAGGAAGAATATTTGAACGCTCGGTTTCGAGCTTCTAGGCTGAAATATAGCCTCACTTCATTTTGAGACTGATAGAGTAGCAGAGACCGCCTAACGCCCTTGGTGATTTTGAGCAACTTTGGCCCGATTTTCCGGAACTTGGGGGATATTTTCAGTTCTTCGGCTTCTAAACTAACTCTTGATGGCCTTGGTTTTCATTAAAATGCACACAGGTAATACGATCGCACGCTTGCTTTTGAGCTTTTAGGCCGAAAAATAGCCCCACTTCATTTTAAGACTGAAAGAGCAGCCAACAACGCCTTACGCGCATCGTCGTCTTGACCAACTTTGGCTGCATTTCCTGCAACTTGGGGGATATTTTTCAGTCGCAGGAACTCTAAACTAACTCCTGATGGTCTTGGTTTGCAGAGAAATGGACACATGTAAAACGATCGCACACTCGGTTTCGAGCTTTTAGGCCAAAATATAGCCCCACTTCATTTTAAGAGTGTAAGAGTAGCCGAGACCGTCTTCGCGCATCGTGATCTTGACCAACTTTGGCTCCATTTCCCGGAACTTGAAGGATATTTTTCAGTCCCAGGGAGTGTAAACTAACTCCTGTTTCCCTTGGTTTGCAGAGAAATGGACACAGGTAAAGCGGTCGCACGCTTGGTTTCGAGCTTTGAGGTCGAAATATAGCCCCACTTCATTTCAAGACTAATAGAGTAGCCGAGACCGCCTTGTGCGCCTCGTGATCTTAACAACCTTTGGCTTGCTTTCCCGGAATTTATGGGATATGTTCCAGTCCCGGGTCCCTAAAGTAACTCCTGATGGCCGTGGTTTCCAGAGAAATAGACACAGGTAAAACGATCGCACGCTCAGTTTCGAGCTTTTAGGCCGTAATATAGCCCCACTTCATTTTAAGACTGAAAGAGTAGCCGAGACCGCCTTGCGCACATCCCGATCTTGAGCAACCTTGGCTCGATTTCCTTTCGATTTGCTATATTTCGGCATAAAAGCTCGAAACCGAGGAAAGATCGTTTTACCTGTGTCCATTTCTCTGCAAATTAAACCAAGGCCATCAAGAGTTAATTTAGAGTCCCTGGGTTTAAAAAATATCCTTCAAGTTTCGGGAAATCGAGCCTAAGTTGGTCAAAATGACGACGCGCGTAAGGCGATCTCGGCTACTCTTTCAGTCTTAAAATAAAGTGAGGCTTTATGTCGGGCTAAAAGCTCGAAACCGAGCATGCGATCCTTTTGCCTGTGTCCATTTCTCTGCTAACCAAGGCCATCAGGACTTAGTTTAGAGTCCCTGGGACTAGAAAATATCCCCCAATTTCCGGAAAAACGAGCCAAAGTTGGTCAAGATCACGACGCGCATAAGGCGGTCTGGGCAACTCCTTAAGTCTTAAAATAAAGTGGGGCTATATTTCGGCCGTAAAGCTCAAAACCGAGCGTGCCATCGTTTTACCTGTGTCCATTTCTCTGCAAACCAAGGCTATCAGGAGTTAGTTTACAGTCCCCGGGACTGGGAGATATTTTCCAAACTAACTCCTGATGGCCTTGGTTTGCAGAGAAATGGACACAGGTAAAATGCTCGCACGCTCGGTTTCAAGCTTTTAGGCCGAAATATAGCCCAACTTTATTTTAAGACTGAAAGAATAGGCGAGACCGCTTTGCGCGCATCGTGATCTTGACCAACTTTGGCTTAATTTCCAGGAACTTGGGGGATATGTTCCAGTCCCGGGGACTCTAAGCTAACTCCTGATGGCCTTGGTTTGAAGAGAAATGAACACAGGTAAGAGTATCGGGGGCTCGAATTCGAGCATTTAGGCCAAAATATAGCCCAACTTCATTTTAAGCCTGAAAGAGTAGCCGAGACCGCCTTACGTGAATCGTGATCTTGACCAACTTTGGCTTGATTTTCCGGAACTTAGGGAATATTTTCCAGTCCCGGGTATTCTAAACTAACTCCTAATGGCCTTGGTTTGCAGAGAAATGGACACAGGTAAAACGATCGCACGCTCGGTTTTAAGATTTTAGGTGGAAGTATAGCACAAGTTCATTTTAAGACTGAAAGAGTAGCCTAGACCGCCTTACGATCATTGTGATCTTGACCAACTTTGGCTCGATTTCCCGGAACTTCGGGGATATTTTCCAATCCCGGGAACTCTAAACTAACTCCTGATGGCCTTGGTTTCCAGAGTACTGGACACAGGTAAATTAATCGCACGCTTGGTTTCGAGCTTGTAGGTCAAAATATAGCCCCACTTCATTTTAAGACTGAAAGAGTAGCTGAGACCGCCTTACGCGCATCGTGATCTTGACCAACTTCGGCTCGATTTCCCGGAACTTGGGGATTATTTTCCAGTCCCAGGAACTCTAAACTAACTCCTGATGGCCTTAGTTTGCAGAGAAATGGACACAGGGAAAACCATCGCACGCTCGGTTTCAAAGCTTAAGCCGAAATATAGCCCCACTTCATTTTTAGACTAAAACAGTAGCCAAGACCGCCTTGCGCGCATCGTGATCTTGACCAAATTTGGCTGGATTTCCCGTAAATTGGGGGTTATTTTCCAGTTTCGGGGACTCTAATTTTTTGATGGCCTTGGTTTACTGAGAAATGGACACATGTAAGACAATCGCACGCTCGGTTTCGAGCTTTGAGGCCGAAAGATAGCCCAACTTCATTTTAAGACTGATAGAGTAGCCGAGACCGCCTTGCGCGCATTGTAAACTTGACCAACTTTGGCTCGATTTTCCGGAACTTGGGATATATTTTCCAGTCTCGGGGACTCTAAACTAACTCCTGATAGCCTTGGTTTGCAGAGAAATGGACACAGGTAAAACGATCGCACGCTCGGTTTCGAGGTTTTAGGCCGAAATATAGCCCCACTTCATTTTAACACTGAAAGAATAGCCGTGACTGCCTTACGGGCATCGTGACCTTGACCAACTATGGCTCGATTTCCCGGAACTTGGGGGATACTTTCCAGACCCGGAGACTCTAAACTAACTCCTGACGACATTGGTTTGCAGAGAAATGGACACAGGTAAAACGATGGCACTCTTGGTTTCGAGCTTTTAGGCCGAAATATAACCCCACTTCATTTTAAGACTGAAAGAGTAGGCGAGACCGCTTTACGCGCATCGTGATCTTGACCAACTTTGGCTCGATTTGCCGGAACTTGGGGCAAAATTTTCCTGTTCTAGGGCTTCTAAACTAACTTCTGATGGTCTTGGTTTGCAGAGAAATGGACACAGCTAAAACGATCGCACGCTTGCTTTTAGGCCGGAAAATAGGCCCACTTCATTTTAAGACTGAAAGAGTAGCCAAAAACGCGTTGCGCGCATCGTGATTTTGACCAACTTTGGCTTGATTTGCCGAACTTGGGGGATGTTTTTCGAGTCCCGGGGACTCTAAACTAACTCCTGATGGCCTTGGTGTGTAACGAAATGGACACAGGTAAAACCATCGCACGCTCGGTTTCGAGCTTTTAGACCGAAATATAGGCCCAATTCATTTTAAGACTGAAGTAGCAGCCAAGACCGCCTTGCGCGCATGGTGATCTTGACCAACTTTGGCTCGATTTCCCGGAACTTGGGGGATATTTTTCAGTCCCGGGGACTCTAGAGTAACTCCTGATGGCCTTGGTTTCCAGAGAAATGGACACAGGTAAAACGATCGCACTCTCGGTTTGCAGCTTTTAGCCCGTAATCTAGCCCCACTTCATTTTTTAAGACTGAAAGAGTAGCCAAAACCGCCTTAAGCGCATCGTGATCTTCACCAACTTTGGCTCCTTTTCCCGGAACTTCAGGAAGAATTTTAAATCCTAGGGACTCTAACCTAACTCTTGGCTGCCTTGGTTGGCAGAGAAATGGACACAAGTAAGAGGATTGCACACTCGGTTTCAAGCTTTTAGGCCGAAATATAGTCCCACTTCGTTTTAACACTGAAAGAGTAGCCGAGACCGTCTTACGCGAAACGCAATCTTGACCAACTTTGGCTCGATTTCCCGGAGGTTGGGGGATATATTTCAGTCTCGGGGACTCTAAACTAACTCCTGATGACCTTGGTTTGCAGAGAAATGGACACAGGTAAAACGATGGCACGCTCGCTTTCGAGCTTTTAGAGCGAAATATAGCCCCACTTTTATTTAAAACTAAAAGAGTATTCAAGACCGCCTTGCCCGCATCGTGATCTTGACCAACTTTGGCTCGATTTCCTGGAACTTGGGAGATATTTTCCATTCCGGGGGACACTAAACTAACTTTTGATAACCTTGGTTTGCAGAGGAAAGGACACAGGTAAAACGATCGCACGCTCGGTTTGAAGCTTTTAGGCCAAAATGTAGCCCCACTTCATTTTAAGACTTGAAAGAGTAGCCGAGACCGCCTTGCGCGCATCGCGATCATCACCAACTTTGACTCGATTTCCCTGAACTTGGGGGATATTGTCCAGTCCCGGGGACCCTAAACTAACTGCTGATGGCCTTGGTTTCCAGAGAAATGGACACAGGTGAAAGTATGGCACGCTCGGTTTTGAGCTTTTAGGGCGAAATGTAGCCCCACTGAAAGAGTAGCCGAGACCGCCTTGCGCGCGTCGTGATCTTGAACAACTTTGGCTCCATTTCCTGGAACTTGAGGGATATTTTCTAGACCGAGGGATTCTAAACTAACTCCTGATGGCCCTTGTTTGCAGAGAAATGGACACAGGGAAAACGATCGCACGCTCGGTTTCGAGCTTTTAGGCCGAAATATAGCCCCAAGAGTAGCCGAGACCGCCTTGCGCACATCGCGATCTTAAGCAACATCTGCTCGATTTCCTTTCGATTTGCTATATTTCGGCCTAAAAGCTCAAAACTGAGCAAAGATCGTTTTACCCGTGTCCATTTGTCTGCAAACCAAGGTCATCAAAAGTTAGTTTAGAGTCTCTGGGTTTAAAAAATATCCCTCAAGTTTCGGGAAATCGAGCCAAAGCTGGTCAAAATTACGATACGCTTAAGGCGATCTAAGCTACTCTTTCAGTCTTAAAATGAAATGAGGCTATATTTCGGCCTAAAAGCTCGAAACCGAGCGTGCGATCGTTTTACCTGTGTCCATTTCTCTGCAAACCAAGACCATCAGGAGGTAGTTTAGAGTCCCCGGGACTGGAATAGATCTCCGAAGTTCCGGGAAATCGAGTCAAAGTTGGTCAAGATCACGATGCGCTTTAGGCGGTCTCGGCTACTGTTTGAGGTTTAAAAGGAAGTGGGGCTATATTTGGGCCTTGAAGCTCGAAACCGAGCGTTCAAATTTTTTTCTGGTCATTTCACCGGAAACCAAGGCCACATCAATTTAGTTCAGGGTCCCTGGGAGTGGAAAATATCCTCCAAGTTACTGGAACTCCACCCAAAGTTGGTCAAAATTACGCTTTGCATAAGGCGGTTTGGGCTGATTTTTAGTCTTAAAATGTAATGGGGCTATATTTCGGCTTAAAAGCTCGAAAACGAGCGTTAAATTATTTTTATTTCTGTCCACTTCAACGAAAACCAAGGCCGTCACGAGTTAGTTTAGAGTTCCTGGGACTGGAAAATATCACCCAAGTTGATGGAAATCGGCCCAAAATTGGTAAAAATCACGCTGCGCGTAAGGCGGTTTTGGCTACTTTTTCAGTCTTTAAATGAAGTGGGGCTTTATTTCGGCCTAGAAGCTCGAAGTCGAGCCTTCAAATATTTTTCCTTTTTTCTTTTTACCGAAAACCAAGGCAATCACGAGTTAGTTTAGAGTCCCCGGGACTGAAAAATATCCCCCAACTTGCTCGAAATCGAGCCAAAGTTGGGCAAAATCACGTTGCACGTAAGGCGGTGTCGGGTACTTTTTCAGTCTTAAAATGAAGTGGGCTATATTTGGTCCTAGAAGCTTGAAACCGAGCGTTTAATTAGTTTTCCTTTGTCCATTTCACTAAAAACCAAGGCCATTACGAGTTAGCTTAGGGTCTCTGGGACTGAAAAATATCCCCCAAGCTGCTGGAAATGGACCCAAAGTTGGTTAAAATCACGCTGCGCATAAAGCGGTCCTGGCTACTGTTTCAGTCTTAAAATAAAGTGGGGCTATATTTCCGCCTAGACGCTCGAAAGCGAGCGTGCCATCGTTTTACCTCTCTCCATTTCACCGAAAACCAAGGCCATCACGGGTTAGTTTAGAGTCCCCAGGACGGGAAAATATATCCTAAGATGCTGGAAATCGACTCAAAGTTGGTCAAAATCACGCTACGCGTAAGGCGGTCTGGGCTGCTTTTTAAGTCTGAAAATAAAGTGGGGTTATATTTCGGGACTAGAAGCTCGAAACCGAGCGTGGAACTGTTTTTGCGTTATGTTTGGCAAAATGCACCAAACTTGGAAAAATGCGCCACACTTGGAAAACTGCGCCACGCTTCCAAAATTGTGCCACACTTGGAAAAATGTGGCACACTTAAAAACATGCGGTTCAGTTGGTAAAATGCGGCAACCTTGGAAAAATGCTCTACACTTGGAAAAATATGCCACACTTGGAAAAAAGCGCCACACTTGGAAAACTGCGCCACACTAAGAAAAATGCGCCACACTTGAAAAAATGTGCCACACTTGGAAAACTGGGCAACACTTGAAAAAATGCGGCACAGTTGGAAAAATGCGCCACACTTGGAAAACTGCGCCACACTTAGGAAAATGGGCAACCCTTTCAAAAAATGTGCCACACTTGGAAACTGGGCAACACTTGTAAACAAATGCAAAACAGTTGGTAATACGCGCAGCACTTGGAAAATTGCTCAACGTTTGTTAAAATGCACCACACTTGGAAAAATGCGCCACGCTTGGAAAATTGCGCAATTTTTGGAAAAATGCGCGACAATTGGAAAACTGCGCAATTTTTGGAAAAATGCGCCAGACTTGGAAAAATGTGCGACACTTAGAAAAATGGGCAACACTCGGAAAAATGTGCCACACTTGAAAAAATGCGACACAGTTGGCAAAATGAAGCAACCTTGGAAAAATGCGCTACACTTAGAAAAATGTGCCCAACTTGAAAAAATGCATCACACTTGGAAAACTACGCCACACTTAGAAAAATGCGCTAAAGTTGCCATAATGTGCCAAACTTGGAAAGTTGAGTAACACTTGGAAACATGTGCTACACTTCAAAAAACGCGGCAAAGTTGTCAAAATGCGCAACCTTAAAAAAAAAAATGGGCCACACTTGGCAAAATGCGCCGCACTTGCAAAAATGCCACCAAGCAATTAAAGTACATCAAGCAAGTTAAGTACACCGAGCGAGTAAAGTACACCAAGCAATTAAAGTACATGAAGTAAGTAAAGTGCATCAAGCAAGTAAAGGACACCAAGCAAGTAAGGTACATCAGGCAAGTAAAGTACACCAAGCAAGTAAAGGACACCAAGCAAGTCGAGTACATCAAGCAAGTAAAGTACACCAAGCAAGAAAAGTATACCAAGCAAGTAAAGTATATCAAGCAAGTAAAGTACACCAAGCAAGTAAAGTACATGAAGTAAGTAAAGTGCATCAAGCAAGTAAAGGACACCAAGCAAGTGAGGTACATCAGGCAAGTAAAGTACATCAAGCAAGTAAAGTACACCAAGCAAGTCAAGTACATCAAGCAAGTAAAGTACACCAAGAAAGTAAAGGACACCAAGCAAGTAAAGGACACCAAGCAAGTAAAGTATATCAAGCAAGTAAAGTAAATCAAGAAAGTAAAGGTCACCAAGCAAGCAGAGTAGATCAAGCGAGTTAAGTATACGAAGTAAGTAAAGTACAGGAAGCTCGTACAGTAACTGGGGACATAATATGTTGCTGTACACCAAGTACTCACTATTACATGTAACTATACGCGGATGCATATATGGTATTCTGCCATGAAGTATATACCATTGCTGGGGATGTTTTGGGCTTGCTGAGATGACCGCAGTCCCCTGGGAGGTCGTTAGCGATGACCAGTAGTCCCGTCCAATCATTATGACTAGAGTGTCGCCGAGAGCGGGCTACGTGCAGCGCGATTTTGACCAACTTTGGGTCGATTTCCAGGAACTTGGGCGATATTTTTTCAGCCCTAGGGACTCTAAACTAATTCAAGAAGACTTTGATAGTAGTATAGTAAACGGCGGTACTAGGACATTATGCAAAAAAGCGGCCTTCTTACTTCCCTAGAAACCAAAAAATACCTTCGCCGGGCCTCAACTCGAAAAATGCATTTTCAGGCCTCTAAGAGTATGTTCCGTCCTAAGCCCTCTCATGAGGAAATTTCATGTCTCCCAACCCTCTAGAAATCAAACAATTCTTCTGCTAGAAACACTGTGCGGAATCGGCTCATTACCAAAAAATACTCTTGCCACCCCTCTAGAAATCATAAAAATCCTTCTGCCAGAAACAGCATAAATTGGGCTGTCCCGGGTCTCCGCAAATCAAAAAATGGCTCACCAAGTGGCAAAACAGAGCTTTTGATTGACACTTAAAGAGAAATCGACAATTATACAGTGGCAATGATGAGTAAGAAAAATAGAAATTATGAACATAAAAAATTATCCAACTATAATATAGATGAATAAATAAGAATTGAATAATTTATCAAAGAAACAATTAGTTGATCTATTGTTGAAAGATCAACAAAAATCAAAACAACCTATTCCAGTACCTCGGAAAACTGTAAAACAAATGATACAAGATTATGAGGAAAATATTATTGCACCACCTCTGGAATTTAGACATAAACCAATTCCTAAACCTCGTATTAAATCCAAAAAACCACCTTTTCCAAAACCTAGAACAAAAGTAGTAGAATTATCTATTGGAGCTATGTTGAAGATAGAGAAACCAATCCCTAAACCTCGTATCAAATCTAAAAAACCAATACCAGCTCCAAGAACTAGAATAGCGCTGGTTAAACTAGCTCTGAAAGATGCTGTTAAAACTTATAAGATTAATTTGAAAAATAAAAGTGATCCGTTGGTTCAATTACAAACAACCAGACAAGCAATTGGTCATCATTTTAATAAATCTCACTTGGAAAAAAGTAAGAATTTCAAATTTTATGAAACTATGAGAGTAACTTTCATCAAAGAAGTTCCTAGTAATGAGTAAAGGGATGATATCGAGGTTGAAATTGATAATGTGGGTGGTAAGCATTGTTTGAAACGAAAAATTGCTCATTTCAATAGTAAAGCCAAGACTGTCACAAATATCATTGATTTAAATCAACAATTGAAAATTTCTCAGGAAGAGATTCTGAAAAAGATTGCACAATGGCTATCAGAGGGTAGTGGTTGGATAATCGATAAAATTGATAACCATTATCTGAATATTGTCAAATATATTCCACTGTCAGCCAAGTCATATATCCAACATCCGAAAGAGTTGAGAAACCCCAAAAAACGCCTGATCAATGTGAAAAATAAGGACAATCGGAATGTTTCAGATGGTGTCATATCAGGTATTTGAATCCACAAGAGATTCATCCGGAGAGAATCAAGAAATCAGACAGATCACTTATTAATAAGTTAGATTATTCTAATGTTGAATTTCCGGTTAAAGTCACTAGTTTCAATAAAATTGAGAAACAGAACAGTATCAGAATTAATGTTTTCGGTTATGAAAATAAACAAGCATATCCAATGTATGTTTCCAAAGAACGATTTGATGATCATTTGAATCTTCTATTAATAACCAATGAGGACAAACAACACTATTTGTTGATCAAAGACTTTGATAGATTCATGTACAATCAAACCAAACATGAGCATAGAAAACACTCTTGTATGTACTGTCTACAGTGTTTGTCATCTGAAGATCTTCTTAGTAAACACAAGACTGAGTGTATTGTTATTAACGGTGAACAAGCAATAAAAATGCCTGAGAAGGGTGAGAAAATTAAGTTTCAAAATCACAGCCCACAGTTACAAGCACCATTTGTGATTTATGCTGATTTCGAAGCAGTTACAGAAAAAGTAGATTCTTGTAAACCAAATGATAATGATTCATATACTGAAGCTTATCAAAAACATACTGATTGTGGATTCAGTTATAAAGTCGTCTGCTGTTATGATGATAAGTATTCCAAATAAGTATTCGCCTGTGCGACTTACTTGTCTATCTAAACTTGTATGTATGGAGGATATGTTCTTGTTATGAGTTTGCCCGTGAATGCAAATTTATCCGATACTGTATAAACCAAAATACAACCCTAAATCCTCTTTTAAAAGCTAGAATTAAAAGTACTCCGCTGAACCCACTAACAGCAACTCCCAGAGTGCATTTCGCTTCCACAGAGGGATAAAAGGTGCGCGACAAAAGCGCGAGGAACATAAACGTGACGAAATCACTATCCAAAGGAGTTCAGCGTGCCAGCATAAAGCGATGACATCACATCATAAGTCATCGCTTAAAATATACACAAATGTTTCATAAGATGAAAACAATAAAGTCAGATCATCACGTAATCGGATCTTATGAATTGAATAAAGTATCACTATCATGTTTTGATGATAAATGATATCTTCATGATGATGGTATTAATTCTTATGCCTATTGTCACCGTTTGATTCAATAAAATCAGCAGTAATCTCGCTTGAAGTTTTTGGTTCATCAATAAATTCATTCTCCAATTTTTGAAAATCTTTGGTGATGTTCAAATTCCTTTGGTGCAGTCTAGTGCTAAGGTGTCTGTATTGGCATAGGCTAAAATAGGGACTGGACCATTGGACCCTTGGACCTTTAAACTATTTTTGGACTATTTTTTGCACTATTTCTTGGACTATTTCTTGGACAAAATTTTAGACTATTTTTCAAGGGGTGGGTAGGTAGTTTTGTCAGGGGGGTGGTTTATCATATCTTCTTCCTCAGGGAGGGGTAGGTAGAAGGTAGGTAGTTTTTTCTCTTTGGGAGGGGTGGGCAGGGGAATTTTGTCAAAATATATGATTCTTACTCATCAAAAATTAACACTTAGGAAGAGGTGGGTAGGTAGGAAGTTTTGTCAGGGGAAATGGTTGATCATATGTTCCTCCTTAGGGAGGGGAGTGTACGTAGTTTTCGTTAGGGGGAGAAGTGCTAATTACAGCACTTGAATCATTACACATGATAAACCATCTGAAAGCAATAGTCACACAACACATCCTCGCATGCGCACAACCTATTAACACGAGAGGAGAATGTAAGTAAAAGTTGTCATCTATGAGGGGAGGGGACCGTAATTATTACATAAAAGTTACCAGCATTAGGGAAACATTTTTCGATTCTTGTTCGCTGTGTCGCTTATTGACTTGTGCCAATGCAACTTGCTGCTTATATTTTGCTAACTAATGGATCGTTTGCACCAGTCGGCCTCGACTATATTTCTCTCGCGGATAAGAACCGTCACAAGAGTTATTTCCATTCCCTTTAATCTACCTACCCCTCCCTGAGGAAGAACATATGATAAACAACCCCCCTAACAAAACTACCTTCCCATCCCTTAAAAAAATAGTCCAAAATTTAATCCAAGAAATAGTCAAAAAAGCAGTCCAAAAATAGTCCAAAGATCCAAGCGTCCAATGGTCCAGTCTATATTTTACCCTATGCCATCTGTATTTATCAGTCATTTGATAATTTTTGTTGTTTAAAAAAACAGTACAGTTCCATGGTGGATTATATTTCATCATTATCGGTGTAGATAATTTTCATGGTTTGACAAGAACGATTTCATCGCATGGCGATATCCCGTGTACAATAAAGAATGCGTGACATTCTCAGAAAGACAGCGGAACTTTCCCTCGGAAAAGAGTCATCCAATTTCTATTGTTAGACTGTGGTTCTCACTTTACTTCTTACGCGTAAGAAACACATCATACACCAGACTTTCCCTGATCGTTCTCACTTTATTTCTTACGCGTAAGAAACACATCATCCACTAGACTTTCCCTAATCTTTCTCACTTTATTTCTTACGCGTAAGAAACACATCATCCACTAGACTTTCCCTACTCGTTCTCACTTTATTTCTTACGCGTAAGAAACACATTATCCACTAGAATTTCCCTAATCGTTCTCACTTTATTTCTTACGCGTAAGAAACACATCATCCACTGTACTTTCCCTAATCGGTCTTACTTTATTTCTCACCCGTAAGAAACATATCATCCACTGGACTTTCCCTGATTGTTCTCACTTTATTTCTTACGCCTAAGAAAAACGTAATCCACTGGACTTTCCGTAATCATTCTCACTTTATTATTCCTTGCGGGTAAGAAATACATAATCCAGTGGACTTTGCCTAATCGTTGTCACTTTATTTCTTACGCGAAAGAAACAAATCATCGCCTAGAATTTCCCTAATCATTCTCACTTTATTATTTCTTACGTGTAAGAAGCACATAATCCACTAGACTTTCCCTAATCTTTCTCACTTTATTTCTTGCGCGTAAGAAACACATAATGAACTGGACTTTCCCTAATCGTTCTCACTTTATTTCTTACGCGTAAGAAACACATATTCCACTAGACTTTCCCTAATCTTTCTCACTTTATTTCTTACGCGTAAGAAACACATCATCCACTAGACTTTCCCTACTCGTTCTCACTTTATTTCTTACGCGTAAGAAACACATTATCCACTAGAATTTCCCTAATCATTCTCACTTTATTTCTTACCCGTAAGAAACACATCATCCACTGTACTTTCCCTAATCGGTCTTACTTTATTTCTCACCCGTAAGAAACATATCATCCACTGGACTTTCCCTGATTGTTCTCACTTTATTTCTTACGCCTAAGAAAAACGTAATCCACTGGACTTTCCGTAATCATTCTCACTTTATTATTCCTTGCGGGTAAGAAATACATAATCCAGTGGACTTTGCCTAATCGTTGTCACTTTATTTCTTACGCGAAAGAAACAAATCATCGCCTAGACTTTCCCTAATCGTTCTCACTTTATTATTTCTTACGCGTAAGAAACACAGTATCCACTACACTTTCCCTAATCGTTCTAACTTTATTTCTTACGCGTTAAAATCACATCATCCACTACACTTTCCCTAATCGTTCTCGCTTTATCATTTCTTACGCGTAAGAAACACAAAATCCACTGGACTTTCCCTAATCGTTCTCACTTTATTTCTTGGGCGTATGAAACACAAAATCCACTGGACTTTCCCTAATCGTTATCACTTTATTCCTTGCGCGTAAGAAACACAAAATCCACTGGACTTTCGCTAATCGTTCTCACTTTATTTCTTTGGCGTAAGAAACACAAAATCCACTGGACTTTCGCTAATCGTTCTCACTTTATTTCTTTGGCGTAAGAAACACAAAATCCACTGGACTTTCCCTAATCGTTCTCACTTTATTTCTTGCGCGTATGAAACACAAAATCCACTGCACTTTCCCTAATCGTTCCCACTTTATTTCTTGCGCGTAAGAAACACAAAATCCACTGGACTTTCCCTAATCGTTCTCACTTTATTTCTTGCGCGTAAGAAACACAAAATCCACTGGACTTTCCCTAATCGTTCTCACTTTATTTCTTAGGCGTAAGAAACACATAATCCACTGGACTTTCGCTAATCGTTCTCACTTTATTTCTTGCGCGTATGAAACACAAAATCCACTGCACTTTCCCTAATCGTTCCCACTTTATTTCTTGCGCGTAAGAAACACAAAATCCACTGGACTTTCGCTAATCGTTCTCACTTTATTTCTTTGGCGTAAGAAACACAAAATCCACTGGACTTTCGCTAATCGTTCTCACTTTATTTCTTGGGCGTAAGAAACACAAAATCCACTGGACTTTCCCTAATCGTTCTCACTTTATTTCTTGCGCGTATGAAACACAAAATCCACTGCACTTTCCCTAATCGTTCCCACTTTATTTCTTGCGCGTAAGAAACACAAAATCCACTGGACTTTCCCTAATCGTTCTCACTTTATTTCTTGCGCGTAAGAAACACAAAATCCACTGGACTTTCCCTAATCGTTCTCACTTTATTTCTTAGGCGTAAGAAACACATAATCCACTGGACTTTCGCTAATCGTTCTCACTTTATTTCTTGCGCGTAAGAAACGCAAAATTTACTGGACTTTCCCTAATCGTTCTCACTTTATTTCTTGGGCGTAAGAAACACATAATCCACTGGACTTTAGCTAATCGTTCTCACTTTATTACTTGCGCGTCAGAAACACATAGTCCACTGGACTTTCGCTAATCGTCTCACTTTATTTCTTGCGCGTAAGAAACACAAAATCCACTGGACTCTCCCTAATCGTTCTCACTTTATTTCTTGCGGGTAAGAAACACAAAATCCACTGGACTTTCCCTAATCGTTCTCACTTTATTTCTTACGAGTAAGAAACACATAATCCACTGGACTTTCGCTAATCGTTCTCACTTTATTTCTTGCGCGTAAGAAACGCAAAATTTACTGGACTCTCCCTAATCGTTCTCACTTTATTTCTTGCGCGTAAGAAACACATAATCCACTGGACTTTCCCTAATCGTTCTCACTTTATTTCTTGGGCGTAAGAAACACATAATCCACTGGACTTTCCCTAATCGTTCTCACTTTATTTCTTGCGCGTAAGAAACACAAAATCCACTGGACTTTCGCTAATCGTTCTCACTTTAATTCTTGCGCGTAAGAAACACATAATCCACTGGACTTTCCCTAATCGTTCTCCCTTTATTTCTTGGGCGTAAGAAACACATAATCCACTGGACTTTCCCTAATCGTTCTCACGTTATTTCTTGCGCGTAGGAAACACATAATCCACTGGACTTTCGCTAATCGTTCTCACTTTATTTCTTGCGCGTAAGAAACACAAAATCCACTGGACTTTCCCTAATCGTTCTCACTGTATTTCTTGCGCGTAAGAAACACATAATCCAGTGGACTTTCCCTAATTGTTCTCACTTGATTTCTTGCGCGTAAGACACACAAAATCCACTGGACTTTCCCTAATCGTTCTCACTTTATTTCTTGCGCGTAAGAAACACAAAATCCACTGGACTTTCCCTAGTCGTTCTCACTTTATTTCTTGCGCGTAAGAAACACAAAATGCACTGGACTTTCGCTAATCGTTCTCACTTTATTTCTTGCGCGTAAGAAACACGAAATCCACTGGACTTTCGCTAATCGTTCTCACTTTATTTCTCTCGAGTAAGCAACACAAAATCCATTCGACTTTCCCTAATCGTTCTCACTTTATTTCTTGCGCGTAAGAAACACAAAATCCACTGGATTTTCCCTAGTCGATCTCAGTTTATTTCTTGCGCGTAAGAAACACAAAATCCACTGCACTTTCCCTTATCGTTCTTACATTATTTCTTGCGCGTAACAAACACAAAATCCATTGTACTTTAGCTAATCGTTCTCACTTTATTTCTTGCGCATAAGAAACACAAAATCCACTGGACTTTCCCTAATCGTTCTCACTTTATTTCTTGCGCGTTAGAAACAGAAAATCCACTGGACTTTCCCTAGTCGTTCTCACTTTATTTCTTGCGCGGAAGAAACACAAAATCCACTGGACTTTCGCTAATCGTTCTCAGTTTATTTCTTGCGCGTAAGAAAGACAAAATCAACTGGATTTTCGCTCATCGTTCTCACTTTATTTCTTGCGCGTAAGAAACACAAAATCCACTGGACTTTCCGTAATCGTTCTTACATTATTTCTTGCGCGTAAGAAACACAAAATCCACTGTACTTTAGCTAATCGTTCTCACTTTATTTCTTGGGCGTAAGAAACACAAAATCCACTGGACTTTCGCTAATCATTCTGACTTTATTTCTTGCGCGTAAGAAACACAAAATCCACTGGACTTTCCCTAATCATTCTCACTTTATTTCTTGCGCGTAAGAAACACAAAATCCAGTAGACTTTCCCTAATCGTTCTGACTTGATTTCTTGCGCGTAAGAAACACAAAATCCACTGGACTTTCCCTAATCGTTCTCACTTTATTTCCTGCGCGTAAGAAACACAAAATCCACTGGACTTTCCCTAGTCGTTCTCACTTTATTTCTTGGGCGTAAGAAACACAAAATCCACTGGACTTTCGCTAATCGTTCTCACTTTATTTCTCTCGCGTAAGAAACACGAAATCCACTGGACTTTCGCTAATCATTCTCACTTTATTTCTCTCGAGTAGGAAATACAAAATCCACTGCACATTCCCTTATCGTTCTTACATTATTTCTTGCGCGTAAAAAACACAAAATCCATTGTACTTTAGCTAATCGTTCTCACTTTATTTCTTGCGCGTAAGAAACACAAAATCCACTGGACTTTCCCTAATCGTTCTTACATTATTTCTTGCGCGTAAGAAACACAAAATCCACTGTACTTTAGCTAATCGTTCTCACTTTATTTCTTGCGCGTAAGAAACACAAAATCCACTGGACTTTCCCTAATCATTCTCACTTTATTTCTTGCGCGTAAGAAACACATTATCCACGACACTTTCCCTAATCGTTCTCACTTCATTTCTTGCGCGTAAGAAACACAAAATCCACTGGACTTTCGCTAATCGTTCTCACTTTATTTCTTGGGCGTAAGAAACACAAAATCGACTGGACTTTCGCGAATCGTTCTGACTTGATTTCTTGCGCGTAAGAAACACAAAATCCACTGGACTTTCCCTAGTCGTTCTCACTTTATTTCTTGCGCGTAAGAAACACAAAATCCACTGGACTTTCCCTAGTTGTTCTCACTTTATTTCTTGCACGTAAGAAACACAAAATCCACTGGACTTTCGCTAATCGTTCTCACTTTATTTCTTGCGCGTAAGAAACACAAAATCCACTGGACTTTCGCTAATCGTTCTCACTTTATTTCTCTCGAGTAAGAAATACAAAATCCACTGCACTTTCCCTTATCGTTCTTACATTATTGCTTGCGCGTAAGAAACACAAAATCCATTGTACTTTAGCTAATCGTTCTCACTTTATTTCTTGCGCGTAAGAAACACAAAATCCACTGGACTTTCCCTAATCGTTCTCACTTTACTTCTTGCGCGTTAGAAACAGAAAATCCACTGGACTTTCCCTAGTCGTTCTCACTTTATTTCTTGCGCGTAAGAAACACAAAATCCACTGGACTTTCGCTAATCGTTCTCACTTTATTTCTTGCGCGTAAGAAACACAAAATCCACTGGACTTTCGCTAATCGTTCTCACTTTATTTCTCTCGAGTAAGAAATACAAAATCCACTGCACTTTCCCTTATCGTTCTTACATTATTGCTTGCGCGTAAGAAACACAAAATCCATTGTACTTTAGCTAATCGTTCTCACTTTATTTCTTGCGCGTAAGAAACACAAAATCCACTGGACTTTCCCTAATCGTTCTCACTTTACTTCTTGCGCGTTAGAAACAGAAAATCCACTGGACTTTCCCTAGTCGTTCTCACTTTATTTCTTGCGCGTAAGAAACACAAAATCCACTGGACTTTCGCTAATCGTTCTCACTTTATTTCTTGCGCGTAAGAAACACAAAATCCACTGGACTTTCGCTAATCGTTCTCACTTTATTTCTTGCGCGTAAGAAACACAAAATCCACTGGACTTTCGCTAATCGTTCTCACTTTATTTCTCTCGCGTAAGAAACACGAAATCCACTGGACTTTCGCTAATCGTTCTCAGTTTATTTCTTACGCGTAAGAAAGACAAAATCCACTGGACTTTCGCTAATCGATCTCACTTTATTTCTTGCGCGTAAGAAACACAAAATCCACTGGACTTTCCCTAATCGTTCTTACATTATTTTTTGCGCGTAAGAAACACAATATCCACTGTACTTTAGCTAATCGTTCTCACTTTATTTCTTGGGCGTAAGAAACACAAAATCCACTGGACTTTCGCTAATCGTTCTGACTTTATTTCTTGCGCGTAAGAAACACAAAATCCACTGGACTTTCCCTAATCATTCTCACTTTATTTCTTGCGCGTAAGAAACACAAAATCCAGTAGACTTTCCCTAATCGTTCTCACTTTATTTCTTGCGCGTAAGAAACACAAAATCCACTGGACTTTCGCTAATCGTTCTCACTTTATTTTGTTGCGCGTAAGAAACACAAAATCCACTGGACTTTCGCTAATCGTTCTGACTTTATTTCTTTCGCGTAAGAAACACAAAATCCACAGGACTTTTCCTAATCGTTCTCACTTTATTTCTTGCGCGTAAGAAACACAAAATCCACTGGACTTTCGCTAATCGTTCTCAGTTTTTTTCTTGCGCGTAAGAAACACAAAATCCACTGGACTTTCGCTAATCGTTCTCACTTTATTTCTTGGGCGTAAGAAACACAAAATCCACTGGACTTTCGCTAATCGTTCTCACTTTATTTCTTGCCCGTAAGAAACACATAATCTACTGGACTTTCGCTAAACGTTCACACTTTATTTCTTGCGCGTAAGAAACACAAAATCCACTGGACTTTCCCTAATCGTTCGCACTTTATTTCTTGCGCGTAAGAAACACATAATCCACTGGACTTTCGCTAATCGTTCTCACTTTATTTCTTGCGCGTAAGAAACACATAATCCACTGGACTTTCGCTAATCGTTCTCACTTTATTTCTTGCGCGTAAGAAACACAAAATCCACTGGACTTTCGTTAATCGTTCTCACTTTATCTCTTGTGCGTAAGAAACACATAATCCACTGGACTTTCCCTAATCGTTCTCACTCTATTTCTTGCGCGTAAGAAACACATTATCCACTACACTTTCCCTAATCGTTTTCACTTTATTTCTTACGCGTTAAAATCACATCATCCACTGGACTTTCCCTAATCGTTCTCGCTTTATCATTTCTTACGCGTAAGAAACACAAAATCCACTGGACTTTCTCTAATCGTTCTCAGTTTATTTCTTACGCGTAAGAAACACATCATCTAGTGGATTTTCCTTAATCATTCTCACTTTATTTCCTATCCGTAAGAAACACATCATCCACTGGACTCTCCCTAATCGTTCTCACTTTTTATCTTACGCCTAAGAAACACGTAATCCACTGGACTTTCCCTAATCATTCTCACTTTATTATTCGTTGCGGGTAAGAAATACATAATCCAGTGGACTTTGCCTAATCGTTGTCACTTTATTTCTTACGCGAAAGAAAGAAATCATCGCCTAGACTTTCCCTAGTAGTAATGGGTGAAGACTGGTTGCCATCAGACTACGAAGAAACTGATTCAGACTAAAAACATATGGAGAGAAAACAAGATATATTATTGGTGATGGAATTGAGTGAAACAAATAAGTTTAATTGTGGAAATGTTATCCACGAAGAAATGATCAAAATGGACTACATCAATTGTCCATTTTGCGATGAAGAATTACAACAGCCAACAATTAAAATAGTGTCATGTTGTGAAAAACAAGACATGATAAATAACAAGGGTACAAATGTATGCCGCAATTGTGGTACAGTAAGTGGTTATGATACAGCCAGTGAGTACGTTGATTTTCATGAAAACAAGTACAAGATTGTCAAGAAATCGGTTTAACAAAGAAAATATCATTTAGACAATGTGTTAAACGATATCACTAGTAAAAATGGATGGCAATTATCAGTACACAATAAAAATAGAATACATGATATTTTCCGAAAAATAGACAGGATGATGCCACAAATTAATGGTGATCGTAAACGAATGATTAACATTAATTTTATTCTAAAAACATTTTCGAATTTTTGGATTTACCGACTGATAATATACCAATAACGAGGTCCAAAAAACTTTGCTGATGTTGAATATTATTGGAGTAAAATAATTCATCTTATTCACTTGTGAACAATTTATTAAACTTATCCTCAAACTTGTGGTATAATGGACACATGTCTATTATGATAGTATTTGTACAAAGCTTTCAACTCTGATATCTCAGCTTCGGTTAAATTGTTATCGATATGATTGAAATTGAAAGCAGTCTTTGATGCTTTCATATATATGGTTTAGATATTATTTAATCCAATTCAAAATATGTCCCCAACCTTTTTTTTCTGCTGCTACCATAGCGTGAAAAGCATCTCCACCAATTGCATAAAGGTTTGTTGTGAACCCCATTCGATATGTATTTTTGAAGATGTAGGTTGAGGAAAAGAACGTGTTGTTGTTATTGTACCAGGCATTCCTGCAATTTCGGCATTTATATTTTCACCGTTTTTAACAACCCATATCATGAATTGTTTATTTTTGAAATTATTTGTTATATCGATAAATAGTTGTTCGTTACGATTGAATGTGATTGTAAGTCGGTAAGTTCTACCACCACTACCACTACTGTCTAAACGATTCAGTATTCTTACATAGAATATGTCTCTCTGAGTATTTACAAACGCGCCAAAATTCTCTGAAAAATTAGTATCATGTTTGATAACGAAAAACATGGAGAAATCTTTCTGGACGTCGATATTGACATTCATTTCGCCATAGAAACCACGGAAACGGTAAGTTAAATTGAAAACAGAAAATGGTATACTACTTGGTGAACCAGTCCGAGTAGTCACTTTCAAATCGTCCAACGCAGTCACACTAGGACCACTTCTTTTGAACTCTTCTGGATCTAACAAGTCTGCGTAAAATTCGAATAATCTTTTTAACACCTCGTCGTGCAATGCCACTCGGGCTATTTGTTTTTCAGCAACGTATACTTTTGTTGTCAGTTCAGTGATGTTGTAGTTGAAAGGATCGATTTTGGTTTGCATTTCTCTTCTGAAAAATTTTACAAGATTATCTTCAAACTCATTCAACTGTTTGATATTCACAGTATCATTATTTTCGACACCGTCTTGGACATTTTTTTATCTGATTTTTCATGTCAATATTTTCATTAAAGTTTTCCGTTTGAAATTCAACAGCAGTTTTGAATGTCAGTTTGCCATTTTCTAAATAATACAGCTCATCGAAGACATCTTAGCTCAGAGCGCTCTGTTTTCCCTCGATCCCATAAATAACCAAATGACCACGCCCCTGAGATGGACTGTTTGTAATACCCTGACATTTCAAGTCAACGTTGAATATGAACTCGCAGCGTGTTACACTACTTGTCCTCTTAGATTTAAGCGCTGCTTTTGACACCGTGGACCACGCGATTTTGCTAAAACGCTTGACCACTGATTTTGGTATAGGCGGGAAGGCTTTAGAGTGGTTCTCGTCGTATTTGTCGGGACGCAGCCAGCGTGTTTTGTTTGAGGGGGCTACATCTGGTAGCTTCGATCTGCGTTTTGGTGTCCCACAAGGCAGCTGTCTCGGCCCGCTTCTGTTTGTGGTTTACGCCTCCAAGCTCTTTGAGATAGTACAAGTCCACCTGCCGAATGCGCACTGCTTCGCTGACGACACGCAACTTTACTTGTCTTTTAATCCTAACAGGCCTATGGATCAAGTGAAGGCATTGGAAGCTATGGAGCGATGCATTAGTGACTTACGTAAATGGATGTACCGGGACAAATTAAAGATCAACGATGATAAGACTGAATTTCTTGTTATCGGATCGAGACAACAGTTGCTGAAAATTAATCACAGTTCAGTCCGTGTTGGCATGATCGATATTAAGCCTGTTAAGGTAGTGCGTAATCTAGGCGCCTGGTTCGACTCGCATTTTTCTGTGAAGGTGTTTTATTAAAGCATCCTTCGGGGAGAATGAAAAAGTCATTTGGTGACAGATCCTTCACTGAGTGTGTCTGCGCCCACTCTGTGTAACGCTCTTCCTGTTAGCCTCCGCATGATCAAATGTATTTCCACGTTTAAGTCAAATCTTAAAACTTATCTTTTTAAATTAGCTTTTAATATTTCTTAAATATGTATATATAAATAAATGATGTAGTGTTTTTTTAATTATTTTTAAATTTTATTGTAGATTTTTAATACTTGTATAGTTTTAGGTTATTTATTGTTGTAATGCGCTTTTGATCAGCTGGTATGTTAAAAAGCGCACTATAAATGAATAAATTATTATTATTATTATTATTATTATTATTATTATTATTATTATTAACGTAATTGTATTCAGGTGGAGTTACATCGTACTTATGGAAGTGAATGATGAATCCACTATATTTCGAAAACAGCCTGATTGTTTGTTGACTGATATTCAGTTAGGAAGAAACAACTGACACTGTCACCTGATCCATAGTTGGTGGGAAGAATTCAATCACCAAAGTGAATTCACCCTCAGGAAGTAGATACATGTTGAATCCCAGTCGAAATGCATACCAGTTTTGTGCGTCTTTTCCAATTCTGAAACTGTAAGCTTTCTTACTAATATCATGAGGTGAATCAGAAAAGTCTTCGATACCATCAACAATAATGTTACTCTCACGTGTTGATTGATTAACATCATCCATAAGACATTGGAAAACACTTTTTTTGTTTGTTGAGTCGCTGATATGTGAGTCATTTATTTTTTTTGTAAAACTATCAGTCAGCGTTATAATCATAGCCCCGTTGACTTGGTTTACGTACCTGATATTGCTGGTTGACAGCACGTTGTGGGAGTCAGTGGATAAGTTGATGATTTTGTTGTTACTCCTGTCTAAATCAGCAGCCATTTTATTTGAACCATCAAGTAAAAGCGTTTCATTTTCGTTTGCTTTGGTTGTTAACTGTTGATAATTGACTGCATCATTGTTGTCGCTGCCAGGTGTAATGTTTATTATTTTGTTGTTCCCCATATCTAAATCCACATTCATGGAAGTTCCACCGTTAATATTCAATTTATGACCAGTCTGACAAAAAGATGATGACGATGATAAAAAAGATGGTGATGATGATCTTGATAAACATCCAATAATTTTAAAATTTCAGTACTCCACCTACAGAGTATTAATAAAATTGAAAACAGGCTACCAACTAGATCTCACCCAATCAAATTTTCACGAGCTCGTTGGCTTTCTTAAAGATGCTGAAAATTATGGGTCACGAATGCCTGATTTAAGTCAAGATACAGAAATGCTAAACATACACTGTGATTTGGTTAATATCAGCCTTGTTAATGGAGGAGATACAGATATAATTTAATCTTTCTCAACCAGTATCCTCAAACCGTCATTTAGTTTCACTATGGAACCGCAAAGAGTCACATTTAATCCTGTGAATAAGAACACCATTTCGAGAATGAGAATATATATAACCGATGGCAAAGGACGACAGATAAATCTTAATGGCGCAGATACAGCTTTTAGCTCACTGTTGAAAAGAATTGTCGAATTTATTTATATGAAATCGTATGAATTCAAAAGATTTGACCATCCTCAAATGGGTAAATTTGTGTAAAAACACAAACGCAACGGTTTGATTGTTGACAATATATTCAAACCGATAAGAAGTATAGCATCATCTGTATTCCAAAATGTTGCCAAACCAATCGCGAAAAAAGCAATAAAATCCGGCCGGAGTAGAACACGCTGGTGAGCGTTTGGGTAAAAAAAGCAGCAGAGAAATCAGCTGATCTGATGATGAAACGACTAAGAGGTGTGAAACAAAAAACACCAACACTTCCAACGATAAAAGAAGAAAGTAGAGATATAATATTGAATCGCTTAATATCAGGAGAAGGTGTAAGGAAAAGGAAAGGAAAGGGACTACTGCTCGGAAAAACAGTCCATTCAACTCAATTCCAATACTTGGTCAAATATTATAAAACACGAATTTTTATCTAAACTAATAGTATAATGGCTTTTAGATCAAGTGAAATGTTACAACGAAATGAGTTTGTAAGATACCAGTCAGATGATGCAATCAGAGCACCAGCTAATGGTGAACACCAAGATAAAAATGGATACAAATTTACAATCAATAACAGATCAGCGTTTTACGATTGGTATAATGCTTATTTTAAAAATTCTGTTTCAACTACCAAAACTCGCTGATGGAACAGCTTATGGTGGAGGTGATAGAATTACGGTCATCAATGGCTCACACTCTTTCATCAATCATCTGATGATCAAATCTGCTGGTAAAATCGTATATGATACAGATAATCTCCACAAGGTCAGTTTTGTTAAGAATCTATTGGAGTATTCTGATGATTTCAGCAGATCAGTTGCAAAAAACGGTCTTTGGTATTTGGATACTAGCCATCAGATTGCTAATGCTAATCAGAATGCAGTATTTGAAGCAAGACGAAGGTTAACAGTGGGAAATGCTGATGTCAATGTTATTATTCCTGTCAATAGATATTCATTCTTCGAAGTGTTAGAAGATAAGATGCTTATACCAATGCAATTACAATTCAATATAACACTTCAGAATGATGATGAGCTAATTCAAAAAGCAGATGCTGCCGATGATGGAAGAGTCGCCATTAATCGTTTTCTATTATGGGTGCCCAAATTAATTCCAAAAGATAGTCTATATGACAATTTTGTCAGCTCATTTTTGAAAGAAACTAAATGGTCCTATCTGAGATCGTCTATCAAATGTCCGCTCCAGCACAAGCAAGTGGTTTTGATCAGATTTCAGCAAGTGTGGATTATGTTAAACATATATTTGTATATCTCCAAAGAAATAAAACAAATGTCGTGGCAGAAAATCCTTACTTATTTGATACTTATAAATTGAATGCCGCTGATGCTAATAGTTATCTGACGACATGTACATTAGAATATGGAAGTGGAATATTTTATCCAGAAACTGAGTATGATAGAGAAACTAAGGTGAGAATTTTTAACGATTTGTCTTATGCTGCAAGAAGAAATGATTTTAATACTGGTACACAACTGAATCTTGCAAATTTTAATGGTCTTTATGGTATGATATATTTTGATTTAACAAACCAAACAGAAAAAGTTACAAGGGATCCCAAACAGTTAATTTTCAGATACAAAATAAATGCTGCTTCAGCAGCTGCATTCAATGTTGACGCAATTGTCTTTTACGAAGAGATGCTGGTTGTGATTAACAAAATTGGTAATGAGTTAGTTATTGTGTAAATAAATAGAATAGCAAATATAGAAGTTAGTTAGTTATTCCTCAATACGAGGATGTTTTTCAAAATACATATTTTATATAATCTATATAATATATGACGCAATTATTTGAAATAAGGGTGAAATTATCACCAAATCAGAAAAAGAATCTTGCTAGTGCATTTCATAAGCGTGAAACCATTGTTCTCAGGCTTTCAAAAGATGCACTAACTGGAAATAACGTTTTGTACGTTGCACAAAATGTGCCGAAACGATTGCACAAGAATAAACAGCTGAATAAAGGATTGGACATCAAACTTGCTAAGACTAATATCAGAAACGAGGTTCGAGGTAGTCTGTTGACAAGCATATTACGTTTAGGTCGTATTTTTGCACCTACCATAGCAAAGAAAACCTTGCATTATCTGCATTGGCCGGATTAGCTTCAGAAGGTGCTTTCCAAATTGTGAAGAAAATAACGGGAAGAGGCCAAACAGGTGGTGTTTTTATGATACCAAATAATAGTATTAGTGATCTTGTGAATACTTGTCACCATCTATTAACCAGAAAACAAGCTAGAGATTTGGCAAGAGTATTAGCAAGAGGTGATCCGAATGTTCTTCTGAAACTCTCCAATAAACAAATAGGTTCCGGGCTAAGAATAAGAAATCCAAAATTGCAAAAGAAAGCGATTGATTGGGGAATTAAGAAAGCAACTCCTGTTATTCAAAAAGTTGGATCTGAAGCAATTAATTAATTATCAACCAAAGTGAGACCAAATTACAAATATAAAACTGACAGAATGGATCTTGATGCTGACATGTACAAAGGAGGTGCAATTGATATCCAAAAAGCGATTGGCAAAATACCAAAACCAAAGGCTGGATGGACACCAGGAAAGTACAAATAAATGGGACCATATAATCCATTGAATAAGCAATTAGAATACAACCCATGCACCGGTGAGTTCTCAAATGGTACGTACAACCGTGTAATAAGGTGGATGAGATAGCTGCTGATCATGATATTTGTTATGATATGGGAAAAAAAAACAAAGGTGATTGTGATTGGCAAATGGTTTCATCACTGGATGAAATACCATGTGGTGAAATGCCAAAGAGGGGATCAACAGCACGATTCTTGATTGATCGATAAAAAACAGAAACTGGGTCTTGGGGTATCAAAAAACGGAAGAATCCGTCGAGTGAAGTGAACTGGCAAGAAAAATTAGCTGATGAATTACACAAACCAGTAAAACGTAACTTTACTCGACGGCGTGTAACAGTCAATCATATTGATGAAATATGGTGTTCCGATTTAGTTGAAATGCAGCAGTTCAGCAAGTGGAACAAGGGCTACAGATATCTTCTGATGGTTTCAGATGCGTTTAGTAAATACGGTTGGATTGTACCGTTGAAGGATAAAAAAGGTGAATCTGTAACTGAAGCATTCAAATCCATTATCAGAGAGGGAAGAAAACCTGAGTACTTATGGACTGATGAGGGTAAAGATTATTATAACAAGCATTTGAAGGACTTGTTGGATAAGAATAACATAACACTGTATTCCACGGTAAATGAAGAAAAATCATTGTGAAAGATGGAATAAAACAATAAAAACCAAAATGTGGAAGCAGTTTACTATTTGGGGTAATACAGTAATCAGTATTTGGATATTCTACCCAAAATATTAGAACAGTATAATAACACCAAACATGGTTCAATAAAAATGACACCTGTTGAAGCTAGTCAGGAAAAAATGAAGGAATTGTATACTTTAATCTGAATAGTAATACAGAACCATCATCAAAACCGAAGTTTAAAATCGGTGATAAGGTTAGAATAAGCAAAGGCAAGAGAAAAGTATTCGACAAAGGATATACCCCTAATTGGACTGAGGAAGTATTTACAATTCATAAGATCCAATATGCGAATCCAGTCACTTACAAATTAAAAGATCTCCACGGTGAAGAGATAACAGGCAGTTTTTATGACCCTGAGCTGTTAAAAGCCAAACAGGATATATTCAGAATTGAAAAAATCATAAGGAGAAATCATAAGAAGAAGCAAGCGTTAGTAAAGTGGAAGAGATACAGTGATGATTTCAACAGTTGGGTACCACTAAAGGATGTGCTGAAAATATAAACGTTCATCGAGTAATGTATATTAGCGACATTACTTGGTTGTGGTGAAAATAGTATAGCCTATATATACAGATAGATCGTCTATCAGATGTGTTATTTTTGCCATATCTGCTTTTGCTATTATGATAGCCAAAAATATTATTGTTTCTGGCTATATGTATATTTTATATAAAGCCATATATTCAAATGAATACTTGGAGCCGTCTAACTTTGAAAAGGCATATTTATAGCCATATTTTTTATCGCAAGTCATTTTCACTGAACCAGCACTAGCATGAAGCTTTTTTCCAGCACTGGATAAACTTTTGAAAATCATAATCGTCCCATCGGAGCGGTTTATTGATTTGACTTTTTTCTTATTCAAATGATTATACTTCACAAAAGAATAATCTCGATTTTTTGCTGCTTTCTTACTATTCTCACTTTGTGATAATAATTGTAAATTACACAGTCTATTATCAGTTTTCACATCATTAATATGATCAATGACTTTATCACTCGGAATTGAACCGTTGAGACATTCCCATATAAATCTGTGAGCTAGCATTGAGTTTTGTTTGAATCCCAGCCCGCTGACAGAACAACGATTATATCCACAATGATTTAAGCTGCACCCAACTATTTTCATTGTTCTGGTATTAATAACCTTGCCAAGATTCGACGCGGCATATTTATTATACAAAGGATGAACCTTATATATTTCAATTTCATTTTTCATACTCATACTACCAATATATCAATAACGTTTCTCTTTTATATCAAATTCAAAAGCTCTGTTTTGCCACTTGGTGAATAAGTTTTTGATTTGCAGAGGCCTGAGATAGCCTAATTTATGCTGTTTCTGGCTAAAGGAGTTTTTTGATTTCCAGAGGGGTGGCAAGAGTACTTTTTGGTCATGACCCGACTTCGCGAAGGGTTTCTAGTAGAAGGATTTTTTTTTGATTTCTAGAGGGTTGGGAGACATGAAATTTGCCAATGAGAGGGCTTAAGACAAAACATACCCTAAGAGGCCTGAAAATGCATTTTTCGAGTTGAGGCCCGGCGAGGGTATTTTTTGGGTTTCTAGGGGAGTGGGTATGCCGTTTTTTGCATAATGTCCTAGTACCGCCATTTACTATACTACTTTCGGTTTTCAAAAAAATCGCCAGAAGAAAAACGTTTTGAGAACTTACTTATGAGCAGTCTGGCCGAAATATTAACTCACTTAGTGACTATAACTAGAAAGTTGCCGAGACCGGGCTAGGCACAGCGTAATTTTGACCAACTTTGGGTCGATTTCCAGGAATTTCCCAGCCCTAAGGTCTCTAAGCTAATTGGAGAAGACTTTAGTTTTCAGTGAAATGGCCAGAAGAAAAATTTTTGAACGCTTACTTATGAGCAGTCTGGCTGAGATATTAAGTCACTTAGTGACTATGACTAGTAAGTCGCCGAGACCGGGCTACGCTGCAGCGAGATTTTGACCAACTTTGGGTGGATTTCCAGGAACTTGGGCGATTTTTCCCAGCCCTAGGGACTCTAAACTAATTGGAGAAGACTTTGGTTTTCAGTGAAATGTCCAGAAGAAAAATTTTTGAACGCTTACTTATAAGCAGTCTGGCCGAAATATTAACTCACTTAGTGACTATGACCAGAAAGTCGCCGAGACCGGGCTACGCGCAGCGTGATTAAAGGGACCCTTGGGGAAATTAGCCCATCACCTCAATACTCTTTGTTTGGTTACTTCTCTTTTTATTTCCACTATTGATGACTTCATTAGAATACTGACAACGTTCCCCTACTGCCACTCTTGCCTGATTACAGCAATTACTACAACTCTGATGCGTAGGTTTGGCCCGCGCTCGTTTATCTGGATCACACCCGTGCTGTCAATCAGCTGTCTAATACGTCAAATTCGGAAATCAACGCTGATGTCAGTACATGCGCTGTGTTCTACTACCAAGAATTCGCAGAATTTACTTAGTGAAAAATCTTTTCATTTCTGAATTTCCACTATCAAGCATAGGGTGTATGATCCAAATAAATCAGCACGTTCAATATAACAATTATCAAGAATAAGTTTACAAATTAAAATCAAGGAAAAGTGCCAGGATCTCTAATAAAAGTTGTTGTTGAAAATTCTGTACGACTAAAGTGTTACAAGAAATAGGTATGCAAACTCCCAGCTTCGTGGGAGGGAGTTTCAGTTGAAGCCATCCATCTCATTAAGTGAACGTGCTCTTTTGGTATAAACATATCTTAACGAGGTGCCGCTGCTATTGTAAGGAATCTTTTCTTTATTTGGGTCGAAGTGTGAACGACAATCCTCAACAAAAGTCCTTGGCACACCTGGATCAGACAGCACGAAAATACGTTGACAAGGTATTTTGGGGACAATACCTAATCACATCATTAGAAGGGGGAATCCCCTTCCCCCCCGACAATGTTGTAAGCGGGCAATGACCACTTCATCACGATTAACAAAATTGATTTGGGCGGAACGGGGCGAACTGATAAATTGCCCTGACAGATATTGCAAAAGTGGGAAGGTGTGCCAAGACTTTTGTCGGAGATTGTAGGAATAAAGTAATTAAACATCGCTATAAAACTCCCTGAACAGCTCAGTAAAAAGGGCAAGGTTTGACTGAAAAGTTGGACAGGAGACTAAAAATAAGTTAAGGAGTCTAACGCGACTAATTCCAAAAAGAGCGCTTCCAAAATCTAGATTTCAATTTTTATTTTGTTTTCTCGATCGACACCCGCGAGTAAACAAACGAGTTGCTGAACAACGCAGCTGACCCGAAAACATGTAGTATAGCAACGGTGCCCGCAGAACATGAATGTACCAAGGTATTTTACCAGGTCTAACAAGAATCAGTTAACAAATTATTTAAGTAGATACTACATTAAAAATAGTTAGATTACAGGGCACTATTTCCAGCGTAACAACAGTCAGGTAATTTACACATACGAAGAACTAGTTCCTAGGAAACGTAGCACCCGCGTATACAACAACAACGATAAGAAAGGCAACATTTGATCAGCTAGTCAAGGAGCAAGTCCGTAATGTCAATGTATCCCAAACACCTAAAGTATTCCAATATTATATTTCGAATGACCCAACACCTATTTCTTAAAACATTACCGTTGCCTTTTTACCCATTATTACAACGAATAAATATGGTTAAGAATTGATATCTTGTTTGCATTTTATTGTTTTACATATTCTCCACCCTTAGATTGAGCTAGTCCCTAGCTCACAGTGAGTTAATAGAATGCAAGCAAGATAACATGACAATACCATAACAAAAAAAATGGAGGCATATATATATACATATATACATCTTCACGAACTCAACACTACAGCTGAACAATGTATAACCTACAAGTAAAAGTTATGTGGACATACGGCATTAAAAGAAAATCACATAAGCGAAGGGTTGATAGGAATAACAGTGTTCAAAAATGCTCACGTAAAATCTTAATTGTAATATAAAGTGTAAACAGAACATTAAACCTAGTTGAGTTTCTTACTGCTGAGTTAACAGACAAAAATTTAGTAGTATTCGTGTCAAACCCCGCTTAGTAACTTCATGAAATACTTAACAAAATTGTTTGTTGTTTGTTTGTTTCAGTGTTTTTTTTTTGGTTTAGTTTATGTTTCTTTGTTTTCGTGAATGATTGGTAGTTATAAATAACCAAAGCGTGTCAATGGCTCATTCTAGTAATACAAGACGGAATTTCTGATTTATCGGGTGGTTTACGTTGTTTTGGCGTGAAGAATTTTTAAGGAGGTGTATTGGCCTGACAAACAGTAACAATTGCTTCCTTTAGAGGGCTGTGCCTTGCAAAATCCAAAACTTTCCTTATTTCTTCCGTCATAGGAGTATTGGTCAGATATTCTGTTAAACTAGGAAAGGTTACTGCTTCTTCGTAAGTTGGCAATTTAGAAAAATCTTTAGCTGAGTCAACTGTTGTGCTTGTTTCATTATGTTTGGAGCTGGAAATTTGCTGTGTTTCACACGCGTTGTCGTGAACTAAGTCTTCTTGGCAGCTTGCTTGGCTGGGCAAGACAAAGAGACGAGAGTCAGTGGTAATTTCCTGTGAATACGAAAGAGTTTCGGTTTTTTTTGTGTGCACATTGGGTATGGCTTCCGAATCTAAATTCCTAGTCCTGAAAATACCTGAAGTGGTCTGACTGCGTAAGTCAGATTTTGGTAAAACCTGTTGTACAACTTGATCAGGGGTTTACAAGGGTTGTTTACTCACAATGCTTTGTTCATTTTCCTTCGGAGCGTCTTCCATTTCTGTGTGAAATATTTTCTCGTTAATCTCTTCTCTTAAAATTGGGTAACTTCTTTTCTGTTTTAATATTGGTTTTAATTTAACTGACGATATATTATGATTTCTTGTATCTATTTTTAACTTCTTCAATGCGTTTCCGTTTTCCTATGGTTTCGTCACTGTTTGTGGTGATAACATCTTTGAGATGTAATTCTTTCCTTTCTAGGTCATCTACGTAGGTACTATGATGTTTATCAATAATCACGGTAACGCCAGCGTTAATGTTTCCATCGGGACAAATTGACATGTTGTTAACACCTTGTGCGGCGTCATCGCTGAGTGAGAAAACTGTCTGATTTTGCGGTATTCTCTTGGTAATATTAATATGGACATAGCCAGTCTCCATTTTATTTTCAATTTCTGATAAATGATATTTGCGCACTTTCACTTGTGTATTTCTGTTAACCTTTCTTTTATTGCGTCTCGTATGTTGAGAACTCTGGTTCAATTTGGTAACTGTATTTAATTTTCTCAACATGTGTTATCAAAAGTTACATTGTGATTACCATTTTTCGTCGCCGAAGAAAGCGGACATAAAGATTCCCTAGACTGTGTTTCAGACACGATATTTTTAGTAGGATATGGGTGTCCCGGGATTACCACGATATCCGAAATAGGCGAGTCAGAAAAACTGTCATCAAGGCGATTGTGACTATTTACAATTGGCAATTCCGTGCGAATATCATCAATACTATTTACACCTGTTTTACAAGTAGAAACATTATGTCGAGCAACCGAATGTCTTGGAGAGAATCTGCTATCTATAGTGGTAAAACAATTTCTGGGCTTATAACTAACTTGATTGTTGTTTCTAGTTGCTCTTCGAAAACCTTGTCTATAATATTTAAATAATTTTGTTCTGCCAAAACGGACTCTTGGGGTACCAACAAGAGTCCTTAGGCGTTTCCCTGGTTGGAATTTGCTGGTTCCTCTATGGCTAACATAGAACGTCGATTGTAGAAGGGGTGAATACGGAATTCATTACTATATTCATCATTCCAGCCTCTGTAAGATCGGTCATATGAGCGATTGGCGGAATGGCGCGGATTCTGATACCGCCTTAAAACACTCTCTAAATATGTTAACCGTCGCTGTAACTGGTCTAGTTGACTGTTTGGTCCCTGCCAATTACTAGGTTGAAAAGGGCGCGATGTCCCAGGAGGCTGATCATCATAAGCAGCCATAGCATAAGTTGCGTTTATGTGCTGCTGCTGACGCTGTTGTTGTTTTTGGAGTGTTTTAATGTGATTGGACAATTCGTCCAGTTTCTTTTCAGCAGCTGAAGGACCTGGAGCTGGCGCAGCGGTGGCTATCACCGCATTCTTCAAGTACTTGAAGGTTGCTCCAGGAATTTAGTAAACGTGATTTGCATTTTCGTTGACACAGATTGAGTATCTGAAGCAGCCTGGCGGCGATTGACGATGTCCTTCATACGCTTGAGACTCGGCCTCCTGAAACGTCTTTGGCCTACCTATAGTGACACATAGGCTTGAAGGTCGCCCTGTAATCCCTCAATAAAATATCTCACTGTTTCTACGTCAGACAATTTTAATCGTTTGCATAGGCGCGTAATATCAGTAATGTAATCGTCGATGGGCTCGTTTGGAGCGTGTTTACGCGCACTTAATTGTTGACTTAAAATCCAATCCTGTGGGCCAGAGCCAAAACGTGCGCGAAACGCATCAAAAAGAGCAGATAAAGTGCTGGTAGTTTCCTCAGCTAATGTGACAAAGCAGGCGTGCGCAATGCCCCGCAAATAGAGTGAAAAAGCATTAGGTTGCAACTCCTCCGACCAATTATTTAATTTGGCTATGCCACGAAAATTCTCCAACCATACTGACGTGTCCGCTATAGGATTTCCATCAAAAATTTCTGGCTTCAAGCCGTGATCATGACTATTTGCTTTTTGGTCAATCTTATTTTGTAGAGAATCTAAATGTGTGCGTGTCGTATGCGCTTCTTTTTCTAGATCGCCTTTTATTGTCGTCAGAAAAGAGGTAAAGAAGGCTTTAAATTCTTCTTTTTGGGCAGCATTCATGATACCGGATACAGGACAAACACAAATATTACTTTCTCTGTGCGTTTCAATCAGCTGTGCCTGATGTATTTGAGAACGCGTAACGATCTTTTTAGAGGCTTTAGGCCTAGGTGGCATAAATTGCAACAACCACTATTCCTATCAATCCCAATTAAATGTCGGTGCAAACTTTTAACTAAAAGATAACAGAATTGGATCACCACAACGAACAGTAGCACAAGTACGTAAGTACTAACAAATATATTATTTAAAACTAACATAGGGTGCTAGAAAAGGTTACGAAAAAGGAATAATGAGTACGCAACATCAGTAGGCCTTACGCTCCATCTGGCGGGTTGATTTCCTGGCTTGTCCTGGCTTGACCTGGTTTGTGCTGGCTTGACTTGGCTTGACTCAGCTTGTCCTGTTTCTCTTAGTTCTGCAAGTAACTCCGTAAAAGAAAGACGCGCACGCGTCGGCTTCTACTTCTTGGAACTTAACCCCCAATGTTCAGTTCTGTTTATTTTTTGTCTCAGTTCCCTTTAGACAGCGACTGTAAACGTTAATGTTGGCGTTTAATCCACCGTCTGCATATGATGATGATGTTAATTACAACATCCACAGTCGAGCAGTTGGTAACCGGAGTGGTCCGGTTAAAACATTACGGCCATAGCCACGTCTAGTCATCCACTGATCGGATTTTCGACACAAAATCCGGGCCGTCGGGCACCGAAACTGGAACTCCACCAGCTTGTTAAAGCGACCTTGGGGAAATTAGCCGATCACTTAAACACTCTTTGTTTGGTTAGCTCGCTTTTTATTTCCACCATTGATGACTTCATTACAATACTGACAACGTTCCCCTACTGCCACTCTTGACTGATTACAGCGATTACTACAACTCTGATGCGTAGGTTTGGCCCGCGCTCTTTTATCTGGATCACACCCGTGCTGTCAATCAGCTGTCTAATTCGTCTAATTCGAAAATTAACGCTGATTTCAGTACATGCGCAGTGTTCTACTAGCATGAATTCGCAGAATTCACTTGGTGAAAAATCTTTTCATTTCTGAATTTCCACTATCAAGCATAGGGTGTATGATCCAAATAATCACCACATTCAATATAACAATTATCAAGAATAAGTTCACAAATTAAACTCAAGGAAAAGTGCCAGGATCTCTAATAAAAGTTGTTGTTGAAAATTCTGAAAAATTGGACAGGAGACTAAAAATAAGTTAAGGATTCTAACGCGACTAATTCCAAAAAGAGCGCTTCCAAAATCTAGATTTCAATTTTTATTTTGTTTTCTCGATCGACACCCGCGAGTAAACAAACGAGTTGCTGAACAACGCAGCTGACCCGAAAACATGTAGTGTAGCAACGGTGCTCGCAGAAGTAGTAGTAGTAGTAGTAGTAGTAGCAGTAGCAGTAGTAGCAGTAGCAGTAGCAGCAGTAGCAGTAGCAGCAGTAGCAGTAGCAGCAGCAGCAGCAGCAGCAGCAGTAGCAGCAGCAGCAGCAGCAGCAGCAGCAGCAGCAGTAGCAGTAGCAGTAGCAGTAGCAGTAGCAGTAGCAGTAGCAGTAGCAGTAGCAGTAGCAGTAGCAGTAGCAGTAGCAGTAGCAGTAGCAGTAGCAGTAGCAGTAGCAGTAGCAGTAGCAGTAGCAGTAGCAGTAGCAGTAGCAGTAGCAGTAGCAGTAGCAGTAGCAGTAGCAGTAGCAGTAGCAGTAGCAGTAGCAGTAGCAGTAGCAGTAGCAGTAGCAGTAGCAGTAGCAGTAGCAGTAGCAGTAGCAGTAGCAGTAGCAGTAGCAGTAGCAGTAGCAGTAGCAGTAGCAGTAGCAGTAGCAGTAGCAGTAGCAGTAGCAGTAGCAGTAGCAGTAGCAGTAGCAGTAGCAGTAGCAGTAGCAGTAGCAGTAGCAGTAGCAGTAGCAGTAGCAGTAGCAGTAGCAGTAGCAGTAGCAGTAGCAGTAGCAGTAGCAGTAGCAGTAGCAGTAGCAGTAGCAGTAGCAGTAGCAGTAGCAGTAGCAGTAGCAGTAGCAGTAGCAGTAGCAGTAGCAGTAGCAGTAGCAGTAGCAGTAGCAGTAGCAGTAGCAGTAGCAGTAGCAGTAGCAGTAGCAGTAGCAGTAGCAGTAGCAGTAGCAGTAGCAGTAGCAGTAGCAGTAGCAGTAGCAGTAGCAGTAGCAGTAGCAGTAGCAGTAGCAGTAGCAGTAGCAGTAGCAGTAGCAGTAGCAGTAGCAGTAGCAGTAGCAGTAGCAGTAGCAGTAGCAGTAGCAGTAGCAGTAGCAGTAGCAGTAGCAGTAGCAGTAGCAGTAGCAGTAGCAGTAGCAGTAGCAGTAGCAGTAGCAGTAGCAGTAGCAGTAGCAGTAGCAGTAGTAGTAGTAGTAGTAGTAGTAGTAGTAGTAGTAGTAGTAGTAGTAGTAGTAGTAGTAGTAGTAGTAGTAGTAGTAGTAGTAGTAGTAGTAGTAGTAGTAGTAAGACTTTTTTTTACTAGGGTAGCATTTGACAGTAATAAAACTGATAACCTAATGGCCCTCAACATAAATGTACCAAAGTATTTTAACAGGTCTAACAAGAATCAGTTAACAAATTATTTAAGTAGATACTATATTCAAAATAGTAAGATTACATGGCACTATTTCCAGTGTAACAACAGTCAAGTAATTTACACATACGAAGAACTAGTTCCTTGGAAACGCAGCACCTGCGTATACAACAACAACGATAAGAAAGGCAACATTTGATCAGCTAGTCAAGGAGCAAGTCCATAATGTCAATGTATCCCAAACACCTAAAATATTCCAATATTATATTTCGAATGACCCAACACCTATTTCTTAAAACATTACCATTATCTTTTTACCCATTATTACAACGAATAAATATGGTTGGGAATTTATATCTTGCTTGCATTTTTATTGTTTTACAATTTTGACCAACTTTGGGTGGAATTCTAGGAACTTGGGCGATATTTCCCAGCCCTAGGGATTCTAAACTAATTTGAGAAGACTTTGGTTTTCAGTGAAATGGCCAGAAGGAAAATTTTTGAACGCTTACTTAGGAGCAGTCTGGCCGACATATTAGCTCACTTAGTGACTATGACTGGAAAGTCGCCGAGAGCGGGCTACGCGCAGCGCTATTTTGACCAACTTTGGGTCAATTTAGAGGAACTTGGGTGATATTTCCCAGCACTAGGGACTTTAAACTAATTTTAGTAAGACCTTGGTTTCTAGAGAAATGGGCAGATAAGAATTTTTGACCACTTACTTAGTAGCAGTCTAGCAAAAATATTAACTCACCTAGGAACTATGACTAGAAAGTCGCCGAGATTGGGCTACCGGCAGCGCGATCTTGACCAACTTTGGGTGGATTTCCAACAACTTGGGCGATATTTCCCAACGCTAAGGACTCTAAACTAATTCGAGAAGACTTTGGATTCTAGTGAAATGACCAGAAAAATATTTTTGAAGTTTTACTTATGGACAGTCTGGCCAAAATATTAACTTACTTAATGACTATGACTAGAAAGTCGCCGAGACCGGGCTACGCGCAGCGCGATTTATACCAAGTTTGGGTCGATATCCAGGAACTTGGGCGATATTTTCCAGTCCTAGGGACTCGAAACTAATTCCAGAAGACCTTGGTTTTCAGTGAAATGGCGAGAAAAGGTGTTTTGAACGCTTACTTATGAGCAGTCTGGCCGAAATATTAACACACTTAGTGACTATGACCAGAAAGTCGCCGAAACCGAGCTACGCGCAGCGCGATTTATACCAACTTTGGGTCGATTACCAGGGACTTGGGCGATATTTTCCAGCCCTAAGGACTCTAAACTAATATGAGAAGACATTGGTTTTCAGGAAAATTGCCAGACGAAAAATTTTTGGACGCTTACTTATCAGCAGTCTGGCCAAAATAATAACTCACTTAGTGACTATGACTAGACCGGGCTACTCGCAGCGTGATTTTGACCAGAAGAAAAATCGACCAGAGGAAATCGACTAAAAGTTGGTCAAAATCGCGTTGCGCGTAGCCCGGTCGCGGCGACTTTCTGGTCATAGTCACTAATGGAGTTATTATTTCGGCCAGACTGCTCATAAGTAAGCGTTCAAAACTTTTTCTTCTGGCCAGTTTATTGAAAACCAAAGTCTTCTCGAATTTGTTTAGAGTCTTTAGGGCTGGGAAATATCGCCCAAGTGTTTGGAAATCGACCCAAAGTTGGTTGATTGGTTGATTGTTGAGTTGTTGAGTTTTTTTCCATAAATAACCAGAAGAAATGTTTGGAATTCATTACAAAACTGATTGGGGGCGAGGTCTATAATCACGGTGAAAAATGGTTAAGGGCTCTTTTTATGACTGGATATGTTGTATGCAAGCTCACTAACAAGACTCAACATCTGAGAGGTTGTCAGATGTGATACTGTCAAGCAAACCCAACTCTTTAAACAATGTGTGGCCATAAATTTACTTTGACTTTTATCCAGAATGCCTGGGATTTAATGGGCCGGACGTCCATAAATTTCTACAAGTAATTAGGCAACAAGAATTGCAAGCTTCGTTAATAAGGGATTTATTACGCAACTGAAAATGTTCAGAAAAATGCCACGATCACAAACTGGAGAAACATTGCAAACTTCAAACGCGCAATTCTGATTGAAAGCCGACTAGTCGCATACTCGCACCTGATGTTAAACAAAACAGAAGGGAAAAAGAGTTGGAAAGAAAACAAAACGAGTGTTTCGTGTGATCAAAGCAAGCTCTTTCAGAAACGCCATAACACTAACGAAAATCTTTAACAGTGATCGTGGGGGATCATTCTGGACAGTGCCCGGTCCAATACTTAGGGAATACTGTGCCAGCAATGAAGCAATTTGATTGGTTAATCTGAGTTCTTAACCCTCTGAACTAACTTAGTGATGAAATATAAACTAGTTATGTAACGTTTTCTCTTGGTATACATTGGAATATCCCACTTGTATTCACTTGGTATATACAAAGAAAATACAAGTGACACAAGAGAAAGCGCTGCATAAGCGTTGCGTGCGAAAGGATACCCCCTATTCCCTCCCCGTTTACACCTGCTATGCAGGATGTATACATGGCTTATCATTATAAAAATAACAAAAATATCATTACAGCCGTAAAATAATGTTTTCAGTGACACGGCTGCAAAGGTAACAGAAAAGAAATACCACAATGTACAGCAAACACAAATTAATTTTTATTCCTAAAACATTCCAAAGCAAACAGAGGATGGTAATATTATCTAAAAAAAAGCTGGAAACACATCCATATCTACGAAGAGGAAAACAAAAGGAGCAATGTCAATAACAGGCCAAAATACTCAATACTTCTCATGAACACTACTATTAAGCTGCATTTAGCCAAGTCTTGACATCACCTCGAGTATTCGTTTTTTTTTTCAATAAAAGGTCATTTACAATGCGAAACAGCATCTCGGTAATCGATCAACAGATTATTACAAACAATTCCTGCTCTAGCCAGTGCCAAACCTAAGGATTAATTCACCATGCATATGGAATGTCATTCATTTTTATCTTGTTCAGTGTCAACTAAACTGCAATATTAATTCTCAATACTGATGTTCATTCAGCTCCATCTTGCTCATTTCAGAACTAAGATAGTGATTCTCCACATTAATTGTCATTCAGTTTTATCTTGCCCAGTGTCAGAACTTAAATAGTAAATCTCCATACTGAATGTCGTTCAGTTTTATCTTGTCCGTTGGCAGAACTGATATTGCAATTCTCCATACTGATTACTGTTCAGTTTTATCTTGTCCAGTGTCAGAACTGATATTGTTGTAATTCTCCATAATGATTGTCGTTCAGTTTTATCTTGTCCATTGTCAGAACTGATATTGTTGTAATTCTCCATACTGATTGTCGTTCAGTTCTATGTTGTCCAGAGTCAAAATTAATATTGCAATATTCCATACTGATTGTCCTTCAGTTTTATCTTGGTCAGTGTCAAAAATGATATTGTTGTAATTCTCCCTTCTCATTCTCATTCATTTCTATCTTGTCCACTGTCAGAATTGTTATTGCAATTCTCCATACTGATTGTCGTTGAGTTTTAACTTGTCCAGTGTCAAAACTGATATCATTGCAATTCTGCATACTGATTGTCGTTCAGTTTTATCTTGTCCATTTTCAGAACTGTTATTGTTGTAATTCTCCATACCGATTGTCATTCATTTCTATCTTGTCCAGTGTCAGAACTGATATTGTTGTAATTTTCCATGTTGATTGTCGTTCAGTTTTATCTTGCCCATTTTCAGAACTAATGTGGTTGTAACTCTCCACCCTGACTGCTGTTCAGTTTTATCTTGTTTAGTGTCAGAACTGATATTGTTATAATTCTACACACTGACTGCCCTTCAGTTTGATCTTTTTCAGTGCCACAACTGATATTGTTGTAATTCTCATTACGAATTGTCATTCAGTTTTATTTTTTGCAGTGTCAGATCTGAAAATGTTGTAATTTACCATGCTGATTGTTACTTTTTATCTTGTCTACTGTCAGAACTGATAATGATGTAATTCTCCACACTGACTGCCGTTCAGTTTTATCTTGTTCAGTGTCAGAACTGGTATTGTTTAATTCTCCAAACTGACTGTCATTCAGTTTTATCTTTTGCAGTGTCAGAACTGATGTGGTTGTAATGATCTATACTGACCACTGCTCAGTTTTATCGTGTCCGTTGTCAGAACTGATACTATTGTTGCAATTCTCCATACTGACTGTCGTTCAGTATTATCTTGTCCAGTGTCACAATTGATATTGCAATTCTCCATACTGATTGCTGTTCAGCTTTATCTTGTCCAGTGTCAGAACTGATATTGTTGTAATTCTCCACACTGACTGCCGTTCAGTTTTATCTTGCTTAGTGTCAGAACTGATATTGTTGTAATTCTTCATACTGATTGTCATTCAGTTTTATCTTGTCCAGTGTCAGAGCTGATTTTGCTGTAATTCTCCATACTGACTGCAGTTCAGTTTTATTTTCTTCGTTGTCAGAACTATTTTTTTTAATTCTCCATACTGATTGTCGTTTAGTTTTATCTTGTAAAGTGTCAGAATTGATATTGCAATTCTCCATAGAGATTGTCGTTAAGTTTTATCTTGTCCAGTATCAGAACTGATATTCTTGTAATTCACCAAACTGATTGTCATTCATTATTATCTTGTCCAGTATCAGAAATGATGTTGTTGTAATTCTCTACACTAACTCCTGTTTGGTTTCATCTTGTCCTCTGTCAGAACTAATATTGTTCTAATTCTCCACGCTGACTGCGGTTGAGTTTTATCTTGTCCATCACCAGAACGATTGTTTTAATTCTCCATAGTAATTGTCATTTAGTTTTATCTTGTCCAGTGTCAGAGCTGGTATTGTAGTAATTTTCCATACTGATCGTCATTCAGTTTTATCTTGTCCAGTGTCAAAACTGATATTGTTGTAATTCTCCATCCTGACTGTCATTCAGTTTTACCCTGCCCATTGCCAACACTGATATTGTTCTAATTCTCCATACCGATTGTCAGTCATTTTTATCTTGTCCAGAGTCAGAACTGGTATTGCTATTCTCCATAGTGACTGTCCTCCTTTTTTATCTTGTCCAGTGTCAGAACTGATATTGTTGTAATTCTCCATGTTGATTATCGTTCACTTTTATGTTGTCCGGTGTCAGAACTGATATTGCTGTAATTCTCCCTACTGATTATGATTCATTTTCATTTTGTCCCGTGTCAGAACTAATATTGTTGTAATCCTCCACACTGACTGCCGTTCATTTTTATCTTGTTCAGTGTCAGAACTGATATTGTTGTAATTCTCCACACTGACTGCCCTTCAGATTTCTCTTGTCCGTTGTCAGAATGATTGTTGTAATTCTTCATACTGCTTGTATTTCAGTTTTATCTTGTCAAGTGTCAGGATTAATATTGCAGTTCTCGATATAGGTTGGCGTTCAGTTTTATCTTGTCCAGTATCAGAACTGATATTGATGTAATTCACCATACTGATTGTCATTTAATCTTATCTTGTCCAGTGTCAGAACTGATATTGTTGTAATTCTCCACACTGACTGCCGTTTCTCTTTATCTTGTTCAGTGTCAAAACTGATATTGTTTAATTCTCCATACTGATTGTCATTCAGTTTTTTCTTTTGCAGAGTCAGATGTGATATTGTTGTAATTCACCATGCTGATTGTCATTTATTTTTATCTTGTCCAATGACAAAACTGATATTGATGTAATTCTCCACACTGACTGCCGTTTACTTTTATCTTCTTTAATGTCAGAACTGATATTGTTCAATTCTCCATATTGATTGTCATTCAGTTTTATCTTTTGCAGTGTCAGAACTGATATTGTTGTAATTCTCTATACTGACTGCCATTTAGTTTTATCTTGTCCATTGTCAGAACTATTCATGTAATTCTTCATACTGCATGTCGTTCAGTTTTAACTTGTCCAGTGTCAGAACTGATATTGTTGTAATTCTCCACTGTCTCCCGTTCAGTTTTATTTTAATCAGTGTCAGAACTGATATTGCTGTAATTCTCCATACTGATAGTTGTTCAGTTTTATGTTGTCCAAGTTGGAACTGAGTGCTGTAATTAACTTTCTTATATCTCTTAGTTAGTACACGTGCTGTGATTGGTCAATTTATCAGGCCGTACTCTCCTGTACGGCACACTAAAATTTAAAGCTGGTTTTGTTGAAAAACTGTTTTGTGATTTATCGCCAAGTGTTCCTAACTTTTATAGCAAGTAAACATTTAAGACTTTTTCTACTCTAAATTGTGTATTAAAGCATGCTAACAACTTAAAAACAATTTCAAATTGACTCGTTTTGATTTTGAGGTGCATCAGAAATTTGAAGGCATTCCGCTTAAATAGAAATCATTCCTGAGCCCGTCATACACACAATGGAGATATAATAAATATCTTACTAACCTCATTTTCTCGGTCTGTACCGTGAGTTACGGATCCTCATTTTTTCCCCTTCGATTTATGGCCTGCATGCTTTGCCCTTGAGCCATAAATTAAAGGGGAAAAAAACTCGGCCCGTAACTTATGGTACGGCCCTCAAACTCGGCTAGTAAGAGGTATATACCGATTGTCATTCATTTTGTATTTTGTCCAGTGTCAGAACTGACATTGTTCTAATTTTTCACACTGACTGCTGCTCAGTTTTATCTTGTTCAGTGTCAGAACTGATATTGTTATAATTCTCCATACTGATTTTTATCCAGTTTTATCTTTTGCAGTGTCAGAGCTGATATTGTTGAAATTCACCATACTGATTGTCCTTCATTTTTATCTTGTCCAGTGTCAGAACTGATATAGTTGTAATTCTCCACATTGACTCCAGTTCAGTTTTATCTTGTGCTGAGTCAGAACTGATAATGTTGTAATTCTCCGTACTGACTGCCATTCAGTTTTATCTTGTCTGTTGTCAGAACTTTTGTTGTAATTTTCCATACTGATTGTTGTTCAGTTCTATCTTCTCAGGTGTCAGAATTAATATTCCAATTCTCCATACTCATTATCCTTCATTTTTGTCTTGTCCATTGTCAGAACTAATATTGTTGTAATTCTCTGTACTGACTACCGTTCAATTTTACCTTGCTCGTTGTCAGAAATCATATTGTTCTAATTCTCCACAATGACTGCCGTTCAGTTTTCTCTTGTCTGTTATCAGAACTACTGTTGTATTTTTCCATACTGATTGTCGTAAAGTTTTATCTTGTCCAGTGTCAGAACTGATATTGTTGTAATTCTCCATACTGATTGTCGTTCTGTTCTGTCTTGTCCAGTGTCAGAATTAATATTGCAATTTTCCATACTCATCCTTCATTTTTATCTTGTCTATTGTCAGAACTGATAATGTAATTCTTCATACTGATTGTCATTCAGGTCTATGTTGTCAAGAGTCAGAATTAATATTGCAATTCTTTATACTGATTGCCCTTTGTTTTTATCTTGTCCAGTGTCAGAACTGATATTGTTGTAATTCTCCCTACTGATTCTCATTCATTTTTATCTTGTCCAGTGTCAGAGTTGATATTGCAATTTTCCATACTGACTGTCCTTTAGTTTTGTCTTGTCCAGAGTGAGAACTGATATTGTTGTAATTCTCCATACTGATTGTGTTGTTCAGTTTTATCTTGTCCATTGTCAGAACTCATATTGTTGTAATTCTCCATACCGATAGTCATTCATTTTTTATTCAGTGTCAGAACTGATATTGTCCGGTGTGAGAACTGATGTTGTTGTAATTCTCCATGTTGATTGTCATTCAGTTTTATGTTGTCCAGTGTCAGAACTGATAATGTTGTACTTCTCCACACTGACTGCCATTCAGTTTTATCTTGTCTGTGTTCAGAAGAATTGTTGTAATTCTTCATACTGATTGTCCTCCAGTTTTATCTTGTCAAGTGTGACAATAAATATTGCAATTCTCCATACAGGTTGTCGTTCAGTTTTATCTTGTCCAGTATCAGAACTAATATCGTTGAATTCACCATCCAAATTGTCATTCAATTTTATCTCGTCCAGTGTCAGAACTGAGATTGTTGTAATTCTCTCTACTTAGTGCCATTCAGTTTTGTGTTGTCCAGTCTCAGAACTGATAATGTTGTACTTCTCCACACTGACTGCCGTTAAGTTTTATCTTGTCCGTTGTCAAAAGAATTGTTGTAATTCTTCATGCTGATTGTCGCTCAGTTTTATCTTGTCAAGTGTGAGAATAAATATTGCAATTCTCCATACAGATTGTCATTTAGTTTTATCTCGTCCAGTGTCAGAACCGATATTGGAATTCTCTATACTGATTGTCCTTCATTTTTATCTTGTCCAGTGTCATTACTGATATTTTTGTAATTCTCCTCACTGACTGCCATTCAGTCTTACCTTGTTCCTTGGTTAATCATTTTAACCTTAGTTGGAAGTAGATTTTTAATCCTAGTTCTAGTTTAAAACCTTAGTTTTAGTCTCACGTTTTTATTTTTTATTACTTCTGTATTTTAGACATTAATTTTAATGTATATTTTAGACTTGTATTTTTTAGAGGACCCTCCTGGAAACCACCTTTAGGTGATTGGAGGCCTCCTTTTAAAATATCAGTTTATTATTATTTTTTTATTATTATCATTAAATCCTCAGTAGTTACAAGACATCGTATTGATCACAGTTTCAGGAATATTAATAACATATCCAAATTAGATATTAATAACATATCCAAATTAGGGAACTCTTTCCTCAATACCAGTGCTTTCCTTATCACCACAAATGTTCCCAAAGTAAGATTTGCAATGCTGTCAGATAAATGTCACATAGCAGATAGCAGTGGCTTCATTCATTTCTACCCATTCATTAAACTTAAAATTTTCAACAGATTTTCCTTCTTTATTAAGGAAAAAAACAAAGTTGAGATAACAGTGACCCAAAATGCTCTCCAGCTTTTACAGGTATTAAACCAGTCATGCTAAATATTTTCCTTGACTCTTCTTCAAAATGCCAATTTTCCCTAAATTAACAAAAAATTCATTGACCTTAGAAGAATTTTTTCCTGACCATTTCCTGACCTGGTGTGGCACCCCTGTTTTAACTATTACACAGAAAGCTAAACAATAAAATTTATCGAGAAATGAGGCTCCCAACCATCACCCAATTCACAGATTCTGACATCAGACTTATTACCTTAGAAAAACCACTTCACTAACAACTGGTTCAAGTTCAGCAGTAACTTTCCTTGAAACCCTCAACAACTACCATCCCTCTATCAAATTCACCATAGAAGTGGACACCAATACAGTTGACTCTTGTTATAGTGCACATCCTTGAGATCGTCATTTGTTGCCGTTATAGCAGGGCTGCCTGCAGTACAGGGGTGAGATGAAAATGACTCAATACAAGTCATATAAACCCACATGCAGTGCACATACTGCTTTGTGCTTTTAAGCAAAAAATTGTAATATATGTAGTATAGGTCAAAATAGTGTACAAACTACCAGTAGTAAACACTCCAAGACAACAGAACAATGACAAATCACTCAATACATTCAAGGTGTCCCTCGTAACGATTGAGAAACACTAAAAGAATCAGTGTGGAATCATATGAAGTGTTCACAATTTTGCAATAGGGATAGGATAATAGCCATAAATCAATGGCTGCTCCATCATTCAACTCTCTGCCAGACAGTGTCAGAAAATTGACAGATTAATTTTCATTCATTAAGGCCATAAGACACCGTCTGTTTCAGAAAGTGATTAAGATTTATTATTAAGATTTAATAATAAATGCTATTTTCATTCTAACACTTAGTAGTTTGTAGTCCATTGTACTAGTTTTAATATTAGCTTTAATGTTTCAGTTTTAATATCCTATTATATTTTTTTCTGAGATTTTTACAGTTGGTGTGATATCACAGGATTTTTACCGACTTAACTAAGTGCAGATGTAGTTATATTCTATTTTGCCAATTTTGACATCTAAATTATGGTTTTTCATATAGAGCCTCTATCAGTAACATCAGGCTGTCCATAATAGCAGGGGGTCTGCAAGACAAGAGTTGTCTGTAGTGTGCTACCAGTTATTGCAAAAGAAAGGCTGCAAACTAGAAAGGAAAGATCTCTCGCCTTATTGTAAAAGCCTTGCCAACTTATTACCACTAAGGCAATGGATCAACACCGTATGCTACACAAAATGACAGCAGCTGTTAACAATTTTTCTCTTAAAAACATGAAAGATGACTGATTGATACTTTCAGCAGGGCTCGACTTTCAGGAAAAAACCTTGGGGCCAGCTGGCCCCTTAGTTTTCATATTAATTTTAGTCACCAGCAAAAGTATTTCAGTCAGCAAAAAGCATGGAAAGGTAGTTGCCAGTGAAAAAATTGGGTTGCATTGGTGACCCCAGCAGTCACAACGTTGAGCTCTGATCAGCTTACAAGCACCAATCCTCGCCCATGCCGAAATCTGGGGAAGTTCTCTCTCTGATGTTGCTGAGGAAGGAAGGTTTCAAGAGCTAATCAGAGAAACTTCTCCAAGCTAAATGCAATGCCACATGGCCAGGGCAAAGGCCACAAAAAGACTGCAAGTCAGATGAAAATGATGACCAGTCTCCACAATGCCCTGTACCCTAAAGGGCATGATGAGTCCATTGTTGCTAAGACATGTTTTCTTTGTTTCTTCTTTTAGTCTTCAACCACAATTTGGATGCATTTTGTGTTTAAAAAAAATCAGTTCATAGGCCATCATCCTGTTCAATATAACTAAACAAAATCCAGTAACAAAATTAATTAAGGACCATGGCACAGGTGTAGCTTATTCATCTTTTTTATTTAAGTTTGCAATAAATTATTTTCATTTGCATGAAAATAATTGAGTGATGTTTCTTCTATGCACCTTTCATTATTATATACCAGTAATTTGTCATCATATCATTATTGTGGAAATTATTTCATTTCATTTTAATTGTTATGTGTACCGGTTTGTACCAACTGATTCCTATAAATGGCTTGTTCTTTTCAGGGTGTTTTCACGAAAGCTGTGAAACAAACTATTTCTTGATGAATATAACATAATATTGTCTACTGCATACAATATTTCATAAAGACAACTATTTCAGTTTAATTATGACTTTAGCATATTTAGCTTTGTATCATCTCATTACACCAGGATCTCTCATTGCCAACAACAATTGTAATCTATTGGCAGTGTTTAAAACAGCTATTTCATCTACCAAAGGCAGCCCTAAAAGCTGATTACTGAATAACATTCCCTAACAGTCCCTGGTGCAGTTGCAATTTTAAGATCCACTGGACAACGTTTTATGTCCAAAGTCAAGCTGGCTTCACCTCTTGAGTGCAAGAGAGGAATTATGCACACATTAATGCAACAGACCTTTGACTTGGGCATGGCTGAAAAAGCTGAGGGTGGGCTGATTGTAGGAGATAGATAAATCAGGTACACAAATGATGGACCTGAAGGGGAATAAAATTGTATGTTCCAATCAAGCAGCCATGTAAGGTGCAAGACTTAGCCAAAGTTTCTGTCAACATCAGCCTGTTGAGAAATATTTTTCACACTTGATTTGCAAAAAAAATGTGACTGTGGGCATTTCCACAGTTACGGACGTTACATTCAGAGTCATTTTTGAAACTTTAATCTAGCACAGGCAAAGGATAGGAAGAGATTGTCCAATGTTACATTGCTGATCATGTTTGTGCCTGCTGACGCATTAATTGAGTTATAAAAGTTTTCCACTTGACTGGCCTATATTTTAAAATAGAGCAAAAAACACACCGTTATGGACGTTACATAAAAAACAACCACATGAGCCAGAGCACTGGTATTAATGGAAAATTCCTGTGAAGTGTCAGGGCTTATTGCATGAACTGCTCCAAATATTTGAAGTATAGTAGTTGTGTGAACCAAAAAGCATAATTTAATTTAAACTGGCTTTCGCAATTATATAATGCTATGTGAACTTTAACGTTACGGATGTTACAGCCAATGTTACGGACGTTACACTGTGTGAATTATTATAAAATGCACACAATAAATCAGCTTTTTTGTATTGTTGGCCACAGTTTTTTGGACATATAAGTTTAAAAAGGCTTGTATTTAACATTTTATAAATCAAACTGGTTAGTACTTTATGTTAAAGGCGTGAAATGTCCCAACACAGTATGAAGGACACTACATTCATGTATAGATACATCTTGTCCAAGTTGATTTTGCTGAAAATTATACCTGTCAGCATCAAGACGAAGTTCAAGCAGCGCATTGGAGTCAGCAACAGGTTACACTCTTTACTGTTGCAATTTGGACTAAAGATTCGGATGACAACACAAAGTGCAGTTCACATGTTATAGTCAGTGATGACCTCGACCATGACAAGAAATCAGTTACTGTTTTTATGGATATTGTGGTAAACAATTTTGTCAAGAAAAATTTTCCACAGGTTAAAGTTGTCGACATCTTTTCTGATGGGCCCACCTCCCAATTTAAAAACAGGTACATGGCTGGCTTCTACCATACTCTTCAGAGAAAGGGACTAAAAATAAAGTGGCACTTTTTTGCCACTTCCCATGGCAAAGGAGTGGTTGATGGCTTGGGAGGAACAGTAAAAAGGATGGTGTGGACTGCAGTGTCCACGAGGAAAGTGGCAAATGTGCAGGACGCAAAATCCTTTGCAAACGTTGCAGCACAATTCTGCAAATCAATCAACATTCAACTATGTCTTAAGAAGGATATTGATGAATTAGGCAGTGGTCTTGTACTGGACAAATGCTTTCAAAAAGCCACAGCTATCCCAGGAATTAGCAAGGTCCACTGCATAGCACCAGCAGAGAATGGTCAAGTACATTGTCTCCTTTATTCAAGTCAGCTATCTGTTCTTCATGAGATTGAACGATCAAATGATGCTGAAGAAACCTGTCGTGACTCAGTCAATGAAATAACCAGATCTGAAGTCAGTGACGGTTCCTGTAACAACAGTGGGGACAGTGAGGATGAAGAGAGTAGTGGCGATGGAGGTAGTGATGGTGATGTTGCTGATGATGAAGATGACACGCCATTGTGCACATATGCTACATTACCAGCTGACACACCTATGACTGATGAAAAGGAAATTATTATTCAGATACAGCAAGGCTTGCCTGACCACATCAGGGCAATTCTTAATGACCACTGCACTGAATTCCAAATTCCTCCATTCAGCAGTCTAATGACAGGGCTAATTATTAGTGAAGCCATTGACTTTAAGGGTGATCCCTTAATTGACATAAGGGACTTGAAAGAGCTCGAAGGAAAAGCTGTAGAAGATGAATCAAAGTGGGTTACAAATTTTATTGTTGATGCATATCTACAGCTAGTCAAGGCTGAAAGTGCTCAAAAGGGTGTTAAAGTGGAAATTTTTCGATGGGAAGAATTTGAAAAGCTGGTGCAAAGGCAGACCCTGAAAGATCCTCTGACAGACAAAGATGACCTTTTCAAACAAGATGCAGTTTTCTTTCCCTGCAATGATACTGAGGGTGAACATTGGTTCCTTGGAGTGATGTTTCCTCAGGAAATGTGTATCATAGTGCTCGACAGCTTGCCAGGTCAGTTTGTTAAGCCAACTGTCTTAAAGCGAGTGGAAATGATGGTGTCACTTCTTTTGAAAGCTGACCGGTCGACTGATGTCAGCCAGTGGTCTTTCTATTCAAACAAGCCTGATGAGATTCCAGAACAGAATAATACCTATGACTGTGGAATTTTCAGTTGCCTATATGCAAGATGTGTGGCTACAAGATCTGTGATGATCCCTAAAATTGAGGTTCTGGCATACAGGCAACTGATGATCCAAGAGTTGCACCAGAAAAGCCTTTGCCCAATTCCACCACCAACTATTCAACCAGGGGAATACTATGCAGTTGATTACGTCAAAACCTATTATTTTGGGAGAGTAATGAAGAAAAGTGGCAGTTTTGTAGAATTCAAGTTCCTGCACAGAAATAGTGCCAGTACTTTCCATTGGCCTAGACGAGATGACGTGGACACAGTCCACTTTTCAAACATTTTTTCTGATCCAGTAACTGTTCCCCAATTTATCAGTGGGCCTTTTGAAATTCCAGAGCTGCCTGCCGTGGAAAAACTTTTCAAAGTTATAAGGAAACACAAGAAAGTTTGAAAAACTATCAAGAGAAATAACTGTTTAACCAGAATACTAATTCCATTGATGTTAGGTGCAACAAGTTAATGTTTAAAAAGACAAATTGTCTTTGAGTGTAATGTTTGGGTTCTTGAGACTTTTTCAAATGTAAGCTTCAAGAATTGTAACGTCCGTAACGTAACGTCCGTAACAAAGTTTTGTTACCATTATTTGGAAAATGTTGCAGTTTTTCAGGGACTGCTTTTTACCAAAGTGTTTCTAAAGAATATTTAGCTTTGTGGCAGAAATATCTTTGAAATCTTTTAAATAGTTATTTTAAGAATGGAAAAAGATTGTGTTAACGTTACGGACGTTACGTAACATCCGTAACAAAATTTACTTTGTTAAGAACTATTTTTTAAAAAAAGTTCAGGGTGAAATTTATATTTTTTATGTATTAACTCCTTTGAGGTATTTCTTCTGATATAACTGTTTGTAGACACAAATCATTTCCAAGTTTTATATAGCAAGTTAAAAATTTGTCTCTCACCTATTGTTTATTATTAAAAAATAAACACTTACTTTGGAGACCCCCCCTGAATGTGTTGCTATCACAAGCAAACTGAAACTTATTTTTCTATGTACTGTAACTTGTCAACAACATAGTACAGGGTATGATTTTAAGTCCAACCACTTTTTAAAAATCTGGATTTTTCACATTCTCACATGGAATTGCCCCTGTATGTTTCAGCATGCTGCAGTTTGTTGTTTTCTGTTGAAGTCATCTCAACTCAAACGATGTTTTTGAATTAAAGTCAACAAAAGCAAATCATTCTGTAAAAGCTGAACGTTGAGGGCAGGAAGGTTAATGTATATAATATTACTCGGCATTCTTTACCAGGATAATTGAGTCATAGAACAACCAACCACTTGTCGTTATAGCAGGCAATTTCTCAGCTTTCAAAAATGAACTTGAAGTTCATTTAGGTATTTATATAATTTTACTTTTGCAAAACGCTTGCATATGATTTTTACTATCTTACTATTATATTGGTGTTGCTTTTCTTCCCTTCATTCATGTTTGTAACTTCAAGGAAGTTTTCAATTATGGCCAACCTCACTTACTTCCTTGCAGGGTGCCTATTTACTTCTGTTTGTGACTAATCATTTGTCATTGCTTTGTTTTACTCTTTCATCTTGTTACTTCTATTAATTTGTATATTTGTATTGTACTTTCTAGTGTTACACGAGCCCTTTAATTGGTGCAAAGTTTACAGATCTAGAACAAGAAGAAGTCCTAGGTCCACAACCTACAATTACAAAATAAATGTCAAAGAGTTACCTCCAACAGTAATAATAATAGTAATAATCATAATGTCTTTATTCATTTGATAAAAATGCATATCAAGTGTTACAATTAATAAAAGATAAAATGATTAAAAAGATATCTAAAAAGCAGCTTTGCCTCCAGCAATGTCCCCAACAATATATGCTCTCTTTCCATGGTCTTCATGAAGCAACTGACTGTTGACATACTACCCACAGTAATCCTGTGCCTGTGCTGCTCTCCTCCAAACCCCAAGCTTCTCAGCTAAACACCCTGGGTAATCCAACACAGGAGAGCATAACAGAAACAGCCTCTGAACCAATGGCAGCACCATCTCAAAATATATCAGACTGTCCAGTCGACCAACCAAGTCCAATGTTATATAGTAAAGGGAAAGTGACTTGCCCTCAGTCTGGATCAAATACCCAATAAGGCATGAAACAAAACAACCTAACCGAGATTAGATCAGGCTGTATGTCCAAACCACTTGTGTGCGTAGACCTGTGCACTACCATTTCAGCCATCAGTAAGGGGGCATGAAATGGTGACATCCCAACATTACAATGGACACGGTGTGCAGTATGCATAGTGGTGAGGCAGAGACTGGCTGTTCTCTTAATACTGGAATCTTGAAAGCCAATAACTAATATCTCATGATTAAACTTTCACACAGGTCCTCAAATTCACAGGATTCTGCCAGCTGACCCACTCACATCATAATCAATCAATAACCTCATGTTCAGCTTGATTGTTGAATTCATCAAAACTTCAGGACAACTCGGATTAATATTAATCCATGGATTATAATAATAATAGATTATTATAATTCAGTAATAGATTAAGGCAAGGCAAAAAAATTGGAAGGATTAGATTATTAATATCATTTGGATTAATATTAATCTCAGAAATTAAAAAGTTGCGACAGGCCTGCACAACTCCCATTGTACCCAAATGCGTATTTTTTGCCTTTAGCGTTTGTCATGTACTTACGCATTGTTTAGACTCATTTTTATTGCAAGATTTGTTTGAAGTCTCTACATGTTTGCTTTCAAGGGACAAAATACAAAGCTTTCCATGAACATTTTACTTACTTGCATTATATATTATGATGCCGGGCCAGGCTGTGATAAGAACTGTTTGCAAGCAGTAGGTACATCCTTATCACAGAAATCATACTATTTGTCCTCGAATGGTTTTCTTCGGAGATGCTGTAGCTTTACTTCAAGAAAGCTATATGTTTCTCTAGATACAAATTTTATGGACTGTTGAAGCAGTTGAACAGTTGGCATCATTGTCCCAGGTTAGAAGTGGCAACATTCTCATTACAGTGAATAACAAGACATGTATAAAGTATCATTATCAACGCATACAGGATATATTATCAGCAAGGTCACTTGCCAACATAATGCTAGGGTTCTTCCGTACAGCTGAGATTGGCGGCAACTCTTCAGTAAGTCAGGCGCGCTCGTGGACCTCACCAGCTAACCAACCAGCAACAATAGCCCCTTCTATGACATCAATCCTGAAACCCTGTCCTTCATCACAAACTCCTACTCTAAGTCCAGTATATACGTAGACGGTCCATTTTATGAAATGCTCCCAAGGAAATGGCAATCTCTATGGATCCAACTCAGAAAGGCTAAGTCTTTCAGCAATAACTGGAAGGGATTCACAGATTTCCTTTGATGACGTGCGTACTGACATCCATTTCACTTTGTTATTTTTTAAGTTACTCAAGATCTTTATTCTATTCTACATTAAGAATTTTCATGGCCCTGCAAAAAAGTCAGTTGCAACTGTACTGTATTACCAGCAGAGCTGACACAACTGCCAACTTCTGCTACTAAAATATCATAACCATTAATAAAGATTGCAAAAGTTGACTGAGTGTAACAACATAAAAGAGTTTTCTTCACAAACTACTAGCACAAGAAGCATATCCATTGTGGTTGGAATAGAATATTTTCTTTATTAACAGACTTGTGCAAATTTGTGCTGCCAAGTCTGTGTCATATGAACGAAATATTTCCACAGCTTATATAGTTATGTAAAGCGATTGATACCATTATTTAACAAATTGCCAAGAGATAGTGATAAGGATGCCTTAGATTGTTAAATGATGTCAATCTTCAGAAGCTTTGGTCAAAGATTAATCCTAGGTAGGAATAATATTAATGCCACAAAGGATTAATAGGAATCCTATGTAGGATTGATATTTATCAGATTAATATTAATCTTACATAAGATTAATATTAATCCTGATTAATTAAGGCATGGCTCGAACCTCAGTAAAGGATTATAATAATCTATTACTGGATTATAATGATCTATTACTGGATTATAATAATCCATTGCTGGATTATAATAATCATTAGGATTAACATTAATTCGATCGATATTAATGCGAGTTGTTCTGAAACTTGACCCCTTAAAATAACATGTTTCTGTGGCATAAAATGGTTGCTTAACTGAGGAATACAGAATCTTTTCAGGGTGTTCCTGATCTGCATCAGTTAAGATAGCAATATTCATAACTTCAAATTCACAGTTCTGGTGCTTTTGAAGGCAAAAATTCCTTGATCACTGCTACTAATACACAAATTTGCTGCCTCTCGTCCCTTCTGAAACCAGATTGAAGCTTGACATATTCAAGAGGTGAGTGACACTAACATAAATAAAACCCAGGAAGCCATAGATATAATTCTGCCCTTTGTTGTAGATCCTTTGGGTTAAACATGCGATGCTTTATAATCTTCTTTAATGAAAAGTTGTTGAGACCATAGGATTTGCATAAGAGGGGAGCTGGAGGTCTGCTCATCTACCATGACTAATCTTCAGTAGAATTTTGTTCTTGCAGAGTAATTTTCAAATTCTTTTTGTCTCAAAATTTCTTTTGAGACGAAAAGGCATGATGTAAGATTGCTGTTTTTCCACTTAGTTGAAACATACCATTTCTTATATTGAGGCCTTACATTCATGCATTCAAGCATACAATGTGTGGTTATGTGTACATGTACATCTGCGCACTCTGTGTGATCCCTGCCTTCCAGAGGACTTTTCACAGCTTTAGACTATTTGGTCTAACCATCCCTGATTGCTCAGAGCATGAAATGTTAAACTGGATGATAGAGTATATTATTTTCAAATCAATACTCTATCGTCTCTCTATAAAAATTAAAATATAAAAAAAGATTATGGGGAATTTATATCATCTAATCCTTACAAAGACACTTGTAAACAGCTGTTTCTGCCTTTTTAAAGCAACAGTTAGCTTTTTGTTGCATGATCAAGTAAAGGGGAAAATTTTAGCACCTGGTGCACTGCAGGTGTTGAAATAAACCCCTTAAACCTTCTTACCAAAGAATAAGCAAATGAACAAGACTGACAACATTAACTTGATCATACAATGCACTTTGAATGTACTGTAATCTACCTCAAGCAACTTAAACCAAACCAAGTATTCACACTCTGCATTCCGACAACACGCAGGGCTGGTGATTCATTTTGCATCAACTTGACGCTGTTGTGCTGTCCTGAAACTCCACAAGCTCCATCGCCACTTGCAGTTTTCTAATAACATCATCACTGATCCCATCCTATGCAGTTGAATTTCTCAAGTAGTTTCCCATATAGTTGTCATGAATCATGCCTGTTTTAAAATACCTCCAAGAATATTTCATATTAAGTTTCATGTTCCATGCTAAAAATGCAAAGTACATTAACATTTGTCACAATCACAAATATATTCTGCAATAAAATTAGAGCAGAGGAAGGGGAAGGTGGGGTTATCCATCCTGACTTCTTTCCTCACTTTTTTCATTTCAAAGCTGGACCTAAACAGGTTGAAAGGCTGGCCATTTTCTTTCGCATGTGTTGGAAGATTAGACACTGACAAAATATGTTGACTTCGACATCTTGCTTTTGAGTCTTGCAAAATTCTGCTTGGTATTAAATTACAAGTCATGAGAGTTACATGAGCTCTTTAAGATCCAGTCACTACAGACCTTCGATTTCATATTAAACTCCTCACTCTTATCACCATTTTAGATGATCAATCTGATCAAGAACAGACTTAAAATTAATTATGAGCGAAGTATCCACCATACCAATACATGCCAATCTGGATGCACAACTTCAAGTTTTACTAATTTAGAGGTTTTCTGTTTCTCATTGCTATCCCAAACTTAAATCCACCCAATGAAGGGAAGTTTGCTTAAAAGTTATTTATAATATAAAATTTTAGGTTTGACCAGCAAAGCTGCTTGGAGACTCTTTATTATCTATGGACGTTCCCTTAAAATAGCCTGTGGTAGTCTGGCCAACTTATAAATTTTGTCTTTTCCATATCCATTAATGCTTCCCAAGCCAAAGTCCCATTATAAGGTATAAACTGTACCAGACAAATTAACTGGAAAAGGTGGGAAAGGACTATACTTAAGCGTTACCTACCAGTAAGTCCTAAGTCAATTCATTGCCAGCTGCTAGCATCAGTCAACTACATGTACATGTATCTAGCCAGCTTAAATTTGGCTGCTCGAATATCCAAATTGATGTATGGTCTGCCTTTGAGATGTTGAATCAGAATTCTTCATGATTTAAAGTTGACATCACAAGTGTGCACTGTTGACAATAACTTTTTTGCCAATGTTGGGAAGGGGTAGTGGGAGGTTGTGCGGGGGTAGGAGCTGATGGCCTAATGGTAAATCAGTTGGACTCTGGATCAATAGGTCCAAAATGGAGCCCAAGCCAGAGTTGCTGTGTCATGTTCTCGAGCAAGACACTTGACTCTCCCAGTACCTCTCCCCTCCAAGGAGTGAAAATGGTACTGACCGATTGTAGGAGCAACCTGACAAAAACAAGGGGTAACCTGTGATAGACTAGAATCCCATCCATAAAGAGAGTGGCAATACCCCTGGGCATTTCATGTTGCAGAGACCAAAGGTAAGCACCAGCACTGATGAGCCATCTGGCTCATCCATATCCCGAAGGGGTGGAACAGAGTTCCCTACCCTGCAGCCGGTGAAATAATCACTAGAGTGTTCTCATTCCGAGCCGCAAAGACCAGACGAGGGATTTGATTTCCTGTTTAAAGCAAACCTTTTCCCATAAAAGTTTAACCCCCTTGACTGGATGTACCAACAAAACGTTCAAGTGAGGGAGGGAAAAGGACATTGGTTAATATGCATTTCAAACAGACAGCTACACTGCAGACGGCTGGAAATGTAAAATGACAGCTTGGGACCAGGGTAATGGTGGATCATGGAATGAGGAGAGGACATCGGAGAGTGATGCTCCTCGAGTGCGGCTGTACAGGCAAGTTGATTCAAGAACCCACAATGAAGGATGATCCCCCAGTGGTGATGTGGTTGGCATGTGGTGTTGTGGTAACCAAGGCCACTATTCAGATTTCTGAAGGAGCCATTTCTTATTATAGAAAAAAGACAGGCAGCCTTTGTAACAACAGTTATTCCTTTTGATATTTAAATGCCACATCTGATAGGGATGAAACTCAGCTTTTGATATTTGTTGAAAATTGGGAGAATAATGCATTCCATGCCCAGTAGAAATAATGTTACATGTTCCAAGCCATAATGGCAGTAGGTGGGGTGGAGAGTAAGACATGGTGGCGGATCTTTCCTTCATGTCAGTGACATTTCTGTCCTTCAGGCATTCAGTTCAAGATGCTCAAGTGTATATCTTGCAGGAACTACAGTGCAAGGATTTTCTGGCTGTGATGAAGCAAAATCATCCATGCATTCAGAAAAAGTACCAGGTGATGAAATGACACATCTTGATGAAGAGGTGGCTAACAGCAATCGCATGAACTGAGGAGGATTCAGGTTATCTGCCCAAAGGTGTCACAGCAACAAAGATGCCGCACATGCACCCCTGCCCACGCGCGCCAAACTTTGCCTCCAACCATGCACTCCAGTGCCGCGCCATCACCACATCTGCATTGCCTCCACCTTTGCTGCTGTAACACCTTTGTGCAAAAGCATGGTGAATCCTCCCCACCTCATGTGACTGATGTAAGCTACTTCTTTGTCGAGGTGTGTCACTTCATTGCTTGAGACTTCTCCTAAATACATGGAAGATAATGCTTCATCACAACTAGAAAATCCCTGCACTGTAGTTCCCGCAAGAACACACTCAAACATCTTGAGCTGAATGCCAAAAGGATGGAGATGTCTCTGAAATGATAAAAGGATCACCAACCATGACTTTCTTTCCACCCCATCTGCTGCTCTGTTATAGTATAAAACATGTGACATCATCCCAACCAAGCATGCAATACATCATTTTCCCAATTTTCAACAGCCAATCAGAAGCTGCGCATCATCCAAATAAGGTGTGTCATCTGAATATCAAGCACGAATAACTGTTGTTTTATAACCTATCTTTTTCCTATAACAAAAAGACTCATTCAGAGGTCTGAATTCTAACCTTGGTGACCACAATAACATGTGCTAACCAAATCACTACTGAGGAATTCTCCTTCACTGTGGACTCCTGAATCAACCTGTCTGTACCACAAGACTCAAGGGGTACCATTCCCTGATTTCCCACCCCATTACACAATCCACAACTGCCCTGGTCCCAATCTGCCATTTCACATTTCCAGTCGTCTGTTGCATAACTGCTTGCTAAAAGTGCATGTTAACAAATGCCCTTTCCTTCCCTCACTTAAACGTTTCATGGTATATCCAGTAAAGGGTGTTGGACTTAAATGGTGAAAGGTTTGTTTCACACAGGACACCAAATCCCCCTGCCAGTCTTTGTGGCTAAGAATGGGTACATTCCAGTGATGTCTTCCCTGGCTACAGGGCACGAAAGTCTGTTCCATTCCCAAGGGAACAGAGAAGCCAGATGGATCATCAGCACGAGTGCTCCCCTCCAGTTTCTGTAACATGAAGTGTCTAGGAGTGTTGCTTCTCCCCTTGGATGGGATGCTAGTCCATTGCAGGTGACCCCCAGCAATTGTCAGGTTGCCCTAACAAATTGGCCAGTACCATTACACTCGTGGGCGGAGAAAGGCATTGCAAGGGTAAGGTGTCGTGCCTGAGAACATGACACAGCAACCCCAGCTTGGGCTCCATGTTGGACGTATTGATCCAAAGTCCAACTAACTAACCATTAGGCCATCAACTCACCACCCCAACCTACAACCCCCGGCCGGCCCACCACCCCTTCCCAACATTGCCAAAAAGTAATTGCTCACAGTGCACACTTGCGATAACTCCTTTAACTTGAGAAGAATTCTGACAAAACATCTCAGTGACATGCCATATATTAAATTTGATATTCAAGTAGCCAAATTTAGCCTGCCTTGATACATGTAGTTGATTATTAGAAGCAGTGAGCGAACTTAGGGCTTACCAGTAAGCAATGTATATAGACTACAATTGTTTCTCTTTTTGCTGCCTGGCTCATTCTCAATAGAGTAACCAGTGAACTCTTAATGTATTCTCTTCCTATGGTTAGACGTTTGTTTTGCTTTATCCTGTTAATTTGGTCAGGGCTCGACACTAATGGTAGCCAACTTGCCACAGGCTAGAGTAGGAATTAAGTTTTGGCTACAGAGCTGGGCGCTATTTTTTCAACTTACTGGCCTGGTGGCTAGTGACAACTTATATGTCACTAAACAAAAAAAAATTGCTAGCCAAGTGTTGATGTTGACTGGGTGCAATAACAGCAGAATCACTAGCAAGACTTGAAAACACAATGCAAGCGACTCTCTTTAATACATTATGGAATTAATTTTAAAGGAAAAAATACACAATGCAATTTTGCATCTGAAACCTCTTGACCAGTTGACATACAGTTGGCACACCTTGTGTCACGCTTGACTGGTCATGTTAAACACAAGGGCGAACCAATTTATGACCGAATTGCACTGGTTTTAATTTTGTTCAATGGCCTCATGTTTTCCTCACATCAAATCTCTCAAGCCAACAGATCACAAAGAAAAATCCAGTGATTTTCCTGAAAAGACTTTAAGGACTCTTTGATACCTGCTTGTAAAAATATCCAGACCCCAAGACGTCATTGTAAAAACTGTCGAGACTTCTTCAGTCTCTTCACAGACAGGAGCTGTAGAATTCAAACTGTTTCAAAGGCAGCATTAGCAAAATTTGACTGCTAATAAAGGTCAAAGGAAATAAATCTTTCTCACGTAATTATTTCTGCAGTGGTAAGTTCTGTCAGTATGGAAACAACAACAAATCACCTGTATGTTGTTACGCTAAATGAAATGTTATCCCTTTACAGTTCTGCACGATTTTGTACATGATTTTATCAGGGTGCTCATGTTTTGTGCTACTAATTTGTAACAAGAAAAGAACATTGATGTATCCTTTCAGAAAATGCTGTCTTGTTTGTCAAATATTTCTTTCAACATAACAACATGCTCAGTTTTTATACCCTTTCAAGTACCAAACAACGAAAAGTAAACATGATAACACCACAATGAAATTCTTACCTTGTTTCCGAGAAAAGTGTTAGTGTTTGTCTTCATTGAGGAAGACAGCAACTAGTTTGGCAAATTTCATTTTGTTTACTAGCCAAAGTGGCTAGTGGAAATCAGAAACCTACTGGTCAAAACAAAATGTCTCCTAGTCTGTGGCGAGGTGTCTACCATTAATGTCGAGCCCTGTGGCTAGTAGGTTTCTGATTTCCACTAGCTGCTTTGGGTTAGTCTCAAGCAATGAACTGACACACCTCGACAAAGAAGTAGCTTACACCAGTGACATGAGGTGGAGAGGATTCACCATGCTTTTGCACAAAGGTGTTACAGCAGCAAACGTGGAGGCAATGCAGCTGTGGTGATGGTGCAACACTGGAGTGCATGGTTGGAGACAAAGGTTGGCGTGTGTGGGCAGGGGTGCATGTGTAGCATCTTTGTTGCTGTGACACCTTTGGGCAGACAACCTGAATCCTCCTCAGTTCACGCAATTGCTGTTAGCTACCTCTTCATCAAGATGTGTCATTTCATCACCTGGTACTTTTCCTCAATGCATGGATGATTTTCCTTCATCACAGCCAGAAAATCCTTGCACTGTAGTTCCTGCAAGAGATACACTTGAGCATCTTGAACTGAGAAAATCATGCACAAAATCGTACAGAACTGCAAAGGGATAACATTTTCTTTAGCATAACAACATAAGTGATTTGTCATTGTGTCCATACTGACAAAAATTACTACTGCAGAAATAATTATGTGAGAAAGATTTATTTCCTTTGACATTTATTATTAGTCAAATTCCACTAATGCTGCTTTTGAAACAGTTTGAATTCTACAGCTCCTGTCTGTGAAGAGAGTGAGGAGGCCTTGACAGTTTTTACAATGACGTCTTGGGATATCGATATTTTTTACAAGGAAGTCTCAAAGAAAAACAGAGTTCTGAAAGTCTTTTATTGGAACTGGTTTAGTAGTAGTATTGGCATTATTGGACAATCTAGTCCATAATTTTAGCATGTGTTAGTAATTGTACATTTCCTTAAACATTTTCTGAGATGGCTTTGGAGTCCGATTTGTGATCGGCGGATGCAATGACAAGAACCACAGACATAAGTGGAATCAGTGGATGGAGCAAGGGCCCTGGCCTTCTGACGTTCTCTCCTGGTATCCGCTGTGATGTGCAGAAGCTTTTCTCCCTCTCGTAGGGCTTTGGTGCAATTTGTTTTCCACGCACTCCTGTCACTGGCAAGAGTCTCCCATGAATCGATTGGAGCTGGTTTACACACAAAGTAATTACCAACAATAGGTATTAAAGAGAGTCGCTTGCATTGTGCTTTCAAGTCTTACTAGTAATTCTGCTGTTGTTTTACCCAGCCAACGTCAACACTTGGCTAGTTAATTATTTTTATTTGACTAGTAACATAAGGTGTCACTAGCCACTAAGCTAGTAAGTTGAAAATCTAGTGTAGAGCAACCTCGTTCCCAGGGTCTCTAATCTTACCGCCCTCTGGAGCGAGCGATGAGAGACCCTGGCTGGGTCTGGTCACATCCCACTTTGACAATTGAGAACATCAGGGAGGGGTCCTCTGTAATCAGCAATTTGTTGCGTTGAGCTTTGTCGAATTCAAAGTATTGCCCTGCGACTGCCATTATCTACGGCGTTTATCAATACTTAGCTTTCAGGCTGAAATTTCCAATAATATCTACTCCAACGTTTACCTAAAGGTTAAGCAAGTCTGTCTCAGGCAATTTAGTGGTCGTGATTTTCAGTGTTGCCGTCTTACCCACTGGATTTATGGAAAGCCATTCATATTTCAACTGTGGGCGTCGAGCAGCACAATTTCATCCCGTAGTACTTGTTGTTTCTCCTCTGAATGCACACGATCAAATTGGTGCAAAAAACATAAGAATGTCTCCAGGAAAACGTATAACTTTCCCAAAGTAAAGCTACGACAGTCTCTGAAGAAAAGCTGGATGAAGATAAATATGATATTCGTGCAACGCACTTTGCAAACAGTTCTAATCAAATAGCCGGGCCCGGCGTCACCTGCGGTGTCACAATATCGAATGCAAGTAAGCAATATCTTCGTGGAATATTTTCATCTTTGTCCCTGGAGAGCCAATACTTAGAGCCTTAAAACATATCTTGCAATAGAAATGAACCTAAACAAAGTATAAGCACGGCATGGCAAATTACAGAGGTGTCAAACTCTGAGAAGCGACGTGCACTTAACAGCGGAAACCATGCAGACCTGTGACCTCTAAAAATGCTGTAACATAATCAAACGACTCCGCTCAACTGATAATTTCCATTTCTTCTTGCAACATGGCCAACCAGGGTCTCTCTTCACTCACTCCAGGGAGCGGTAAGATGAGAGACCCTGGGAACGAGGTTGAGTGTAGAGCCCTGTTGGTAATTTTTTTCATTCTTTTTCAGAACAAGAGCAAGACAACAAAACACAATTTTGCTATTCCATTTTTGGGGGCTATTTAATTTCCTTTCTTCTGCTAACCCTCTTCATTCACCTTCACCTATCTCTTTTGTGACTAGGTGTCACACAACGCCTCACCCCTCTTTATTGCTGTATCTTATCCACAAAAAATTATTCTGTTCCACGACATATGGTTCTATACATGCTAACTTACAGGCAGCATCCACTACCTGTTAAGTACACTAATATAATGCAATATCAAACAATCTAACTATCAGTGAACAATGGACAATAAACACACTCGAGGCAGGAAAGAATATTTTGCAAATCCACCAAAATGCGAGCAACAGCGATGAAATGCTGCAAGAGAAAAAGGAACTTTGGGGAAAAAATCAAGAACCGACCAAACAAATATCTACTTTCTATTGAGGTATGATGGATACTTCAGTAAGACTAAATTTATAGTTTGTAGTTCGCTCAAGTATATACCGAAGGGCCTAGCTCACAAGTTGATCTTGTGACCATAATTTTCAGTGGAATGAAGCACTGCTCATAAAGCCCATATCCAGATTTTACTTGTTCATAACCATAACCTGCACAATTAAAAACATTTTGTGATCTTACCGTGAAATAGCATGCACAACTTGGGCCTTTCAATTCAAGCTAGGGTTGTAAAACAGCGACAGCTACTGTAGTGACCTGGTTAAACATAGATATCAAAGCTAGACTTCCTTCAACTGACCGTAAACTAAACATGAGCAACATCTTTGGTCAAAAGCACGATGAAATAACTGTAGCTTACTTGATTTAAAAACTCCCGCGTCTTCCGCAAATTGAATATTTGAACACATTCGGACTAACCTCCTCAGGAGTAGGCCTACACCGAGTGGTTGCGAGTACAGTCTCGTTTGACAGCGGTTTCTGACAATGGAAAGGGACGTACTAGAAATCTGACCAATCCTCGTTTAGCTTAAAATTTCCCAATCTAAATCCAACATGGCGGACGAATTTCTACTTATGGGGTAGTTTTTTCCCCTAATCCTGAAGCGTTGAAAGGCTGTTTCTTTCAAAGCTACTTTCCTTGACAGAAGGGGTTCAAGAAGGCAAGCTATTTCTTTGTCCTTAGGCCGTCAGAGTAGTGGAGGAGCGTTTACTACTCATGAAAATCGCCGAATACAGCAAGAGATAAAGTGGACTAAGATCAGAGATCGCCTTGGTTATGTTGCCATTGAGAAATCTTCCCTTCCAACTGGGGCAGTTTGTATTTAGTGCCTGAAAACTTCAACTGCAATAAGATGCCGTTACTGTGGGCCTCAAACGTTTTTGTGTCGCGAATGCGCTAGGAAACTTCATTCCAGTATCACCACATACCATGTTTTAGAGTTGTAGAAGGTACAGCAATGACCTGATCATCTCTTTATTTAAAAAAAATAACTCACTTTACTTAAATGTACATTTATACGTACATGTAGTTGTTGCAAACTATTAGCTTTAATATATAAGCTTACACTGTGTGTAAAACATCTGTGTAGTAAAATACGTTTTATCCAAGAACAATCACACAGAAATTAATCTTAACCCCACCCAGTTCAGAAGTAACCTTATCTGCCAACACTATTAATTCAAACTTCAGTCTGCTATCTGCTAATGACTGGCAGCGATGTAGCAGGATACATCCTGCTACATCGTGATAGTTTACGTGTAAGCTGGTTTAAGGCCGTTGACCGTACATGTTAGCCAATGTTATCAAACTAACAAATTGTACTAGTGTACTAATTATAGCTAGAAACAACCAGAAACAACAGATCAGTTATAATTGCTAGCACTATATTTTATCCATTGCCACTAAAACTTTTGAATGTTTCATCATAATCTATTTACCCTTGTTTAATCATATGTATTTTTATTTAGCCTAGTATATTACTTCCAATATAGTTGTATGCACTTAGGAGCCTGCCTGATTTCTTGCTAGGTTAGTTAGGTACCCCAAATTACAGTGCAGCTCAGATATCTGCAAACTACGCATACGCATTTTATACGACCATATTTTGCATATACGCGTACGTCAATACGCGCACATATGTGCGTGTATATGCCCACATATACACGTATATACGTGCATATATGTCTCTTTGTTATGCATTCCCATAGGTTTCTTTATGTGAAGCATTGTTAGTCAAACAAAGGACATTATATTTCTGGGAATGAAAATGCTTCAAAGCGAAATTTGCATATTGTTAAAACATCATGCCAATCAATGAAAGCTATTATATTTTGAGTTTTCAATCACTTCGCAAATTCGCTGACAAACTACCGTTTATTAACACTTGCATGATCTTTAGCTACCAAAAATGGGAAGAAAATTGAAGCAGTCTCTTGAACTCCCTATTTTAACACGTGAACTCTATGTTTTTACAAGTAAAGATCTATGTTTCAGCACGTGTCGGCAAGTTGTTTGCAAATGTTTCTTTGTCTGAATTAAGTGTTCTGAAGATCCTAGTCAAAAAAATAAAATCTCTGGTTATATTTGACACAGATCATTTATTCAAATGGTAAAATACTCTTTCCTTGACGAAAAAATTGTTTATCCAAGTTTCTATGGTGCGCTGCTCATGTTTAGTTATTTTTTCTGCAAGAAAACGTTCTGTGTTTCGACACGCATTGGCAAGTCATTTGCAAAATGTTTATTGTCTGAACCGTTCTGAGGATCCTTTTTGAAAAAATGATATCTCTGGTTCATTTAAACTGTGAAATAATCCTTCTTTAGCCAAAGAAATGTTTACCAAAGTTGCTATGGCGCGCTGCTCACATCTAGTTATTTTTTTTCTTCAGGGAAAAGTTCTGTGTTTCAGCATGCGTCGGCAAGTCGCTTGCGAGATGTTTACTGTTTGAAGGCTACTTTGAAATATTCCGAAGACCTTGTGGAAAAATGATATCTCCCATTATACATGTACATGTATCTGACACAAACCGTTCATTCAAATGGTAAAATACTCGAAGTTTCTATGGTGCGCTGCTCACATTTTGTTATTTTTAATTTTCTTCAAGGAAAAGTTGGGTGTTTCAGCACACGTCTCCAAGTTGCTTGCTTGGACCCTTGTTCACTTTGCGTCAAAAAAATGTTATCTTTCGGTTGTGTTTGCTCCATGAAGATGAAATTGCTGAAGCGTGTATCCCCGGTTCTATTTGACAAAAAAACAGTAAATATATGATTTAACGGCAAAATACTCTCTCTTTTAATTAATATTCAGTCAGTTAATTTTGTGTCAAGTGCCCAATTGCAAAATGTTAGTTTGAGCTTACATTTTGCTAATAAGTCGTCTGAAGGCATATGTGCATATACTGTATACATGTGTTCAAAATAAAGAAAACTCTTTCTTGCTCTGGGGCAAGCTGTCAAGCCATTGAAAACAACAATGACCTGTTAAGAAAAGAAAAAAACAATAGGTTAGCTCATACATACATGTACTAATCAGGCATATGCGTATATACTGTATAATTATGTGTATATGCATACGCGTATGTGCGTATATATGTATGTATACGCACATACGCGTATTGGGCTGATGCGAATTATGCGTATTTTTTGGTTCAGATATATCTGAGCTGCACTGTAGTAGTACCGCAGCCAGTTAGAATGTGATTGTTATTATCATGATTTTGCACAGGATGGAATGTTTGTTCCTCTTTTTCTAAATCATTTCATTTTGAAAAAATTTAATCACCACTGCTTGTCTGTGGAGATTCAGAGTATCACCTGTATAGATGAATACGGTAAGATATTTTTTGGTATAAATTTGTATATATAATTACAAGTTTTGTTATTAGTATGTTAAAGTTGCATAACTGCAACATGGATAATTATTTACCAGTTTATCAATTACACAGTTTTGCATATAGGTAACCATCATTCCAAGAGAATTGCATTCTCAGTTTCAGGTGTAGTGCATCAAGTATTTTGTACTTGTAATTGATTGTTTCTTTTTGAAATGTGCATTCCAGGGTTTTTTCAAGAATAGCAGTTATTCCTATCAGTAAAGTTGGTGGGAAACAAAGGTTGGAACACTGCCTTAGTTTAAAAGCTGAATTACAGCCAGTCCTTGAAAGGACATTTCTCAGTGTAGGGACACTGATAGAGCTGGGATCCTCCTTTGCAACAATGAGAGAAGATGAACTTTTTAAAGAGATGTATGTAACATCATGGGAGAAACAAGACTGGATATGAGGAGCCAAATGAATTATGCTCTTGTTTTGTTTGCAACTGGAAAGGTAAGTATATAGGCAGATAATGCAACAAAATTCTGACAATCTTGATTTTGTTTTCGGTTCTCTGAAAATACTATAGAGAATCAGTAAGAGAAATTTCCTTTTTTTTTTCAGAGTTTGATCTGTACTCCAATTTTCAATTTAGTTGAACCTAAGGAGTAGAGTTTATTGTCTGTGTTATCAAAATGTCAGTAATATTATAGAAGTGGAAGTTATTTGAATTCTGGTTTCCATGCCAGGGCAAAGTATGTGAATCCATACCATACTTTTAAAAATATGTGATATTTATGAATGTGGGTCTTATAAAAGTTGTGAAATTTAACAAATTGACACTGGTTTTTTAAGTATCTGTCCTCTTATTAATGGTAAATTGCATCATAAAGTTCATTGTCAAAGTAGTCTGCAGATCCACTTGCCTTCATCCATACAACTTTGACAATGTAATATTTATGACCAAATTTATCATCAATAAGAACACAGATGCATAAGAATCTGCTTGCTGTGTTTTTTATTTTCATTACAGTGAAACCTGTATTAGGCGGACACCCTTCTAGTGATTGCTAGGCAGACACCCTTACTAGTGTCTGCTTAACACAGGCTGTCAGCTCAAAACAGGTTCTAGTATGTTGTGCAATAATAGTCAATTATTAACCGTTTTGTAACACAGCTTAGCATGTAACATCAAAGAATAGCTAAGACTGCTCATAGCACAATGTCCAGTTGATCACTGCATCAATCTGGAATAATCACTCAGCTTAAAAACGATATTGCTGAACAATGTACAGGAGTCTCAGCTGAACCTTTAGAAGTAAAATGAGCCCTTTAAGTGTCCGCTTACTGCAGGTTTTGTGCAACAAAATGTCTTAATATTGGTGTCTGCATCTGTTTAATTAAGAGGTGTCTGCTGAATGCTGGTTGATTTTTAATTACTGTAAATGTGGGAAAAAAATTTTGGGACTTATTAAAGCTGGTGTCCACTTAAAAGAGGGTGTCTGCTTAATATGGGGTCTGCCTAATACAGGTTTCACTGTTAACAAAATCCAAAATTGTCAAATGGAGGCTTCACTAGAGGAAAACACCAGTTAAAAACTAAATTGAATTAAGCCAAAATGATCCATAGAATCACGGCCTTTATTCCACTGGGAAATTCCTGAAAACATACTGAATTATTCCCAAGTTTAGTTTATTTTCATCAAATACTCGAACACAGCAAAAAAAGGGTTCTACTGTATTGCGGTAAATTTTCATGCCAAACTACAATAATTTACCCAATCTTTTTCACTTCACAGTTGAATTCATTATATTCACAAGCTGATCTTCAGGCTAGCTATCTGTTAATCCTGTTTAGATGCAATTTTTGGCTATATTGAGAAAGCAAAATCATATGCTAAATGTCGCTGAAACTGTTCACGATGATGTCAGCTGTGAGTCTGTACTCCTACTGATGATAAAAATACATGTAAGCCAGTGATCGTGCAAGAAAGTAGGCAGTCATTGGGAACAATTAAATGTACTTGTAAAATTGAGTTTCTCTATAACCACTGACAACAGATGAAGATGGGCTACAAATACAAGACTATATATTTTTGATTGTGACTTGATCTTTGTACAGACAGTTTTGTTGAGCAGACATACATTGCTATGGAGATTAAGAATGAGATCAATGGTAGTAATATAGAATGAAATTTATGAAACCTGGGTTTCAAAACTCCCCAGACTGTTAGCTGGGAAACAGTTATATGTTACAGATGTGGTCATGGTATTTAAGAATTGAGTCATAGAGGGTTATTCATTAACAGTAAGAAAATAAAAAAATTTTACAACATGTACTTTTGGCAAATTATTTGTAATAGCTTTACCTTAGACTGACATCAATAAAATACCGCAAGGGAGCTTAATTTTGAAATTTGTTTCCTTGTAGATACTAGGGAAACTCCAATTGAAAGAAGCCTATCTTAATATAGTAGAGAGCCTCTTCTCTGAGAAAGTAGTGCCCAGGCACATGCAGCTTCTGGATCAAGATGAAGGGAGGGCAGACAGTGCTGTTGATTATAATGAGGAGGAAGTGGCAGAGATGACGGCAGTGGTCAACAGGAATGTTCAAAGCTGTTCCGTTGTTCCTGAAAAGGTCTTGCTTAATTTGGTTTTGGTTTATTATATACTTTTGGATAACATGTCAAATGCAATAACTTATAATTTGCTTGAGTGAAAAATAATGTACAAATGACACAATCCTGAGTTACATGTAAGTCAGGCTGCAGGAATTAATCACACATACATGTAAGACGAATTGCTCATTATAGCCTAATACTGTTTAACCAATCTCATTTTGGCTATGTAATTGTATTTTTTTTTCAGACAAAGCATTTCTTTATCCCAAAAACATCTTTAACCAAATGGAAGTGTGGCGATGTCTTAGGATTTAAAGTACTTGTAGATGAAGCACTTGTTTTCACTGGGAAGAGGATGTGTGGAATGACTGACTTTGCCAGGAAGAGGACAGTTGTCAGGATGCTTGCACGTTCAAAGGCGCCTTTTTTCAACCGAGATACTAATCAACAATGATGAAGGTATATGCGTATAGAGAAGACTTGTGACAGTATTTTTTGATGGTGATAGTAAACAACACACCAAAGGTGTCCAGGGCTAGGAACTGAGGATATATGATGTCACAGGTCAATGAGTGACTGCCACTGTGACTAGCATTTA